>NC_133792.1:19578476-19691558 GCF_003597395.2 Chelonoidis abingdonii | reverse complement strand
CTATTTCCGGTACACGTTAGACCATACTGGTTGTAATTGCCGGATCACCCTTGACCCGTTTTAAAATATTGGGTTACTTAGCTAATCAGCATTGGGTACAAGCTCGCCTTTAAAGAAGGTTACAAACCTTAGTTAATAGTTCGCACTCCACATTTGATTCTTTCAGATCTTGGTGAAGCCAATCGGTCCCGGTGACTTGTTAAGTTGGTTTTATCAATTAATCCAAAACCTCTCTAGTGACACTTCAATTCTGTGAACAGTTCCTCGATTGTCAGCCATACAAATTGCTGGCTCAGGTTTGGGAATCCCTACATCGTCAGCGTGAAGACTGAAGCTAAAGATCCATTTAGTTTCTCCACAATATTTATCGTCTTTAAGCGCTCCTTTTGTATCTCGATCCCATTCAAGGGTCCCACTGAGTTGTTGTCAGCTTCCTGCTTCTTGATGTACTTAAAAACATTTGTTATTTACCTTTGGATTTTCTGGCTATGCCGTCTTCAAACCCTCTTTGGCTTCTTTATTACACTCTTGCACTTAGCTGGCAGTGTTTGTGTCCTTTCTATTTGCCTCACTAGGATTGACTTCCACTTTAAAGGAAGTCCTTTTTATCTTCACTGCTTCTTTTACAAGGTTGTAAGTCCACGGTGACTCTGTTCATCAGAGGATGGAGCTGGATGGCAGGAGAGAGATCACTTCATCATTGCCTGTTAGCTTCACTCCCTCTGGGGCACCTGGCATTGGCCACTGTTGGTAGACAGATACTGGGCTAGATGGACCTTTGGTCTGACCTGGTACGGCCGTTCTTATGTTCTTATGTACAGCCCAGGTCAGTAGCACATGAAAGTCATCCCCACCTGAAGGCTATTTGGTGCCATATATAAAATGAACTTCATGGTCTCGCTCCAGTTCCCCACTGACAATCATCCACATCACAGCCCCCATTAGCACGTTAGGACTGAATGGGTAATGAGACTGAAAACCCCTTTGGATCTCCAGGTTAGGCTGGCAGTACACTGGTATGCCGTGATGTTGGGGAACTTCATGCTGCTGCTGCTGCTGCTGGCCAGGCTGGACCTGTGCTGTGGTTTTCCTTCCATGAAAGCTGCCTAAGGGATTTTGACCAAGTCTCATTAAAATTAAATTTCATGGAAACTAGGTATCTAAATCTCCTACTCTGGAGTGTGCAAAATCCTAGCATCTGATGTGTGGAGCTGTCTTTCTCAATCTTGCCACAGCTCATAATCTAGCAGTGATAATAAATAGTAAGATTCCCCCTCCCCAAAACCCAACTGCAGTAGTTAGAGCCTGTGATAAACAAATAAAACGGCTGATTTACTGAGGAGAGGGAATTCATTTGCTTTCCCATCATTTCACTTTAATTCAAGCCTAACATTCGTAGTCCCTGTTACATTTGCTCAGAGGTAGCATGTCTCCAGAGCGCTGGTGTAAAGACCCCAGGACAAGCAAACTTCATGCTGTTAACAACTCTTACAGCACGTTTACGTCCCCAGTGGCGATAGCTAATGGCACAGGCCTCCCGCATAGCTCTCAAAATAGTAGCACTCAGTTCAGGGTTCTGGAAACAGGCGAGAGGGCTAATGTAAATAAAGGCCATTGTTTAAGGAAAGTTGCAGTCGTGTGGATGGGGAGGCTTGAGTCTGGCAGAATTTGTCAGGGCTGATGGTTCTGCACTGGAATGTTCCAAATAGTTTTTATTAATGAAGATTCTCTGGCTACTGATACACTTTTTTGACATATGCTCTGTGTATTGTAGGCTCCATATACACTGGAGAAAGACCCACGCCAGACCACCCGATTCAACACAGCCGTCACCCACTCTGATTTAAGCTTGAATTTGCAGCGTAGATGGGAGCTGAATCATAGTTCAACAGGCATCCCAGATTGTGCTGCGCCCCTGCAAAGCCCCTGAGGCATGCTATAGGGACTTTTGTACCCTGTCTGCTCAGCAAGACCACGCCGGGTTTTAAATGTGGTTGGGGATGGCTGTGTACGACAGGGTCCCCCAACGCAGCATTTCTACAGAGCAGACCGGATCATTGAATCATTGGCCTGGAAATGGGTAGTGCCAACGCTGTGCAGAAACGACTGAAAGGACATTTGGCTTGACTCTGTCTTCAGTTAGGGTCTCCGCTATCCTCTGCTGCAATGCAGCTTTGTATCTTCTTCCAGGGTTCCGGCTCTATAAATACCAGCAACTACACCTGCACCTTCCAGAGTGACCCTATTTTCTCTCTTGCGGTAGGCATGGCAGAAACACAAAGATATGCTCAATCAGACCACATTGTAGAAATGCTTCCTGTACACTAATAATACTTAGTTCTTTAATCAACATCATTGGCTGCATTTCACTCATTAACCAATAATCTCAACAGTGCACCAGGTAGGTACTTTCATCACAGGGAGGTAACTTGGCCTCCTTAGTACCACAGAGCAGACTGTGTGGGGATGAGAATACACCTTTCTCTCTACAGGACAGACCTGAAATGAGGTGGTTTCATTTGGTGTTTTAAACCCATCAAGTTAAATTTGATCTGAGTTGGGTTTCTTACAGGAGGATTTTCAACATTCAGTCAGATTACGCTTTGTAGCGATCCATCTTTCCCCACATCAGTTAGGCTTCAGTCGGGTATGGTCAAAAGTCCATTTTACAAGTCCTTCAATAGCCAAACCATTTGCCAGTTCTGTCATTAGCATTGTGTAGTTCCCACCCGGCCTGTGTGGGATTTCTGGTCCCTTTATCTAATTTTACGACCCCCTCATACTGCCTCCACCCATACCAATAATTTGGTTTGTTATTGTAAACAGCATTTTTATGACATATCATTTGTAGTTGTTTTTCCTGTATGTGTGAGAGAAACCCTTAAAATATGCTTAGAAAACAAGTGACATACTCTAAACCCTGAGCTCTGTCAGAGAAGGAAAACAACAACCTAGGCTGATGCTTTTCCACTAAGAAATTTGGAGCCCACCTTAATGTGGGATAGCTGAGAATCTGGACTGAATTTAATGTCAGGTGTGAAGAATGCAGCTGAAAATGCAGCTCTTATACTACGATATTATGGTCTACATTTTTTTAAAGTGCCTAGAGATTTTGAGTGCCTCAATTTTACAGGGCCCAAAGTGAGACCCCTTAAAGATGGGTCTGATTTTCAGATAGGGCTGAGCATTCGCCCACGGAAAATAATCATTTAAGGTATTTCGCATGGGTCACCTGAAAATTGAGGCATCCAGAATCGCTAGTCGCTTTTGAAAAATGTAGCCACCCAAGTTTCAAATCAATGTTACAGATTTAAATGTCTGGGACATTTCAGATGAGAATTAAGACATTTCAAGTTGAGATGAGCCCAGGGTGCACAGTTTGGAGCTAAACCTAAACTTTCCCAGAGTTCAGAGGAGTATAGATCTAGGGTTTCAAACTCTTCTTTGTTTGTAAGTACAGAATAATGTAAACATTCACCAAACCCATTGAATTGGCATCCATTTTGTGTGATGATCATGTCAACGGCAACATAAAGTGCTTCTGGTTTTCTCTGGAAAAGAGAATGAGAGAGACAACCCTGGGCTGAACAGTGTTATGTTGACAGCAAATTTTCTAGGGCCCAGTTCCTAAACTCTCTTAAAAACAGGACTGTGTAATGGAAATGCTGAGCCAACAGTAATGGTGGTGTCCTGAACACAATGCTAATTAAGGAGAGGAAGGAGAACTGAAGCAGGATGTCCTGTTTGGCTGCCCAGCCTGGAAAATTTGTCACAAATAAAGAGCTTTCTCGTTCTTTGTCTTTATCCTTTTGCACAAGGGCTTCCCAGATGCTGCAAAAATGCATTTTCTTATCTTTCGCACATTCTTTCCCAGTGTTTCTTTTTGAAAATAGCTTCTGACAAGCATGTTGTTTCTCTGCCATATTCCCTGGCAGGCTATAAACAATACCAATTGGGAAATGAATGTCATCTCCCTGAACACAAAGCCAGTGTGCCGTATCCCCTGAACAAAATTGCTTGGGTGCAAAGGGCTGCTCAGCTCCATGCACAGTGAGTCCCAGAACAAATTTGTTCTCACAATAACGTGCGGCAAGCACAAAGGGCCAAGAAAATCAGAATGTTGGCTCTCAAAAGAGTGTCATAAAATGTGTCCTTGCTAAAATACGCTTGCCATTGAATTAGCTCAAGGGTGCGTCGCTAGCTGTGTTTAGGTCTGAGAACAGAAAAATAAAAACAGAGTAAAGAAAAACAATTAGATGAAATACATATTTAGAATCATTGGAATACAGTGGAATAGATTGAGTCCACATGATTTTCATGATTGTACATAATCTGTTAGAGAACAGTCCTAGGACTGCAGAGCATTCAGCAGCTGTGGGTATAGGGCTCTGAGAGCAATAGTGTTGAGTTTGAGGTACTGCTCTTGCTCTGGAGATGATGGTCTCCTGCCACTACCTTCCCCAAAATATGAGAGAAAACTCAATGCATTTATGGAAAATAAATGTGTCGAAACGGAAATGTTTATTTCCAAAGCAGGAGGCACTGATCATGTGACAATGTTCTGGCCCAATGAGTTGGTCTCTATTCCATCAACCCACTGGTATCGATGTTATCGCTTTGTCTATGACATTAACTCACTGTGCCTTTACTGACCTTCCGAGTCCTCATTGGCTTAGAGAACAGACCCATTGTGCACTTCAGCCACTGGGAGAGCAGCTTTTCACAAGGGTCTGATTCGTTAAAGGACGTTGCATTTTATGAATAAAGAGGCTAAAGGGTTATTTTTCTTCCTACCAGTAAATATTGGCCTCAGCCTTCCAGCAATCTCTTTGTCTGGCACAGGTTCCATTGCGTTTCATTGAGTAAGAACGATCCTATAGCAGTGGAGAGAAAGCCATAACATCTTCAGGCTGTCCATGGAATGCACTAAAAGCTGTATCTGCTTCTAGCATGTCTGCTTCCCCTTACGCTCTCCTTTCAGTGCAAGCATTTAATGCATCTAGATGGCACTTGCATATGTAGATCAAAGTCTAACTCTTGAGGTCCTTTCTGTCCCTCGTTTTCTCCCAATCCTTCCCCTGGCTAAATCCCATTGATTTCAGTGAAAGCCTGAGCAAGCACTGAGTATCAAATGAGCAGGACCTCTGGGCTGAAAGAAGCCTGTGAAGCTCTCTGGACCATATTGACATCAGTGCTTGTCAAGCAGCCTCATGTTGCCCCCAGCTTTGGTAATAGCCCCTGCCTTGTCCAGCTGCTTGTCATCTTCACACAGTCACCTCCATTCCTACTTCCGCCAGCCCCCTGTGTACAGTACATCCTCCCTGAGCTCACTGCAGAGCCCTCCTACAGCACCTTCCCTTCGAGCATCTCAGAGCTCTTAAGGACCAGTAAGAAGTTTGGCCTCTCCTAGGAAATAGGTCTTATCCCCTCTCTATGGAGGGAAAACTGAGGCACAGAGGGTTTAAGTGACATTCCCAAGGTAATAGAACTAAGTCAGTAGCAGGGTTGGGAAGGGAACCCAGGTCTCCCGATTCCCAAGTCCAGTGCTGTGACTCCCCAGAACTAGCCTTCCTTTGTAGAAGATAAAATATATACTGGGTATCCATGCTATGGAGCATTCTGCCTTCTAGCCAGAACAAACCCACTTCCTTGCCCTTCTAAGAACTGTTTGCTGGGGGTTATGTTACACCAGTGGTTTTCAACCTTTTTTCATTAGTGGATCCCCAAAAATTTTTGAATGGAGGTAACAACCACCTTTCATGGACCCCTTAGACATAGTCTGTGGAACTCAGGTTGAAACCCACTGGGCTACACAATTTAAATATCAACAATCCCAAGCTGGGAATAAACCCAGGCTCCTCTTATTTAGCTGTATACATCATGTCAAGCTCTAGCTCAGATGATGGGAGAGAACCCCATAATAGAACACCCCAGGTGACTGCGCTGATTTTTCAAGTGTGTGTTTTCTCCATTGAAGTGTCAGCCGATGAACTCTTTCTCAGTGTGGTCCACCAACTCTCTCTCTCTTTATTCATCTCACTGTCTTTCCCTTTTTGCTCCAGTCCTTCGTGCCACAGGCTGCATTCCTGATAGGTTATTTGCACATTCTCTTACAGTGGGCCAAGTTTATTGTGAAGCTCTGTAGTCTCAATGACTAGGAGAGAGTTTAGGGGAGAAATCCTGGCCCCACTGAAGTCAATGGGAGTTTTGCCGCTGTCCTGAAGGGAGCGAGAATTTCACCCTCGAACTCTAATAAATTCTGTCAGGTTGCTGTAGGTTGATTTGGCTACATTCGTTAGGCCTTGGGTGAAATTAATCAGCTAATAAGGTAAAAGATGTAAATTCCGAGCAGCCTAGAGATTAACACTGGCAATGAAACTGCAGAAGACAGAGCAGCCGTAGAGAATGACACCATTTCCTGATATACGATGACTAATAACAACAGAGGCCATTTCCAGACGCACCTTTGTCCAGCACAAGGCTCAGATGACACATAATCTTGACAAAGGTGATACCCACTCCATTCACAAACAATTACATCTTTCATTAAGATCCTCTATGATCTATGATACTGTGTTTCTAAGCGCTGGACGGATGGTGATGCAACTCCAGCTGCATTCAAATTGAATCCTGGTCCTCAGGACAAGGAATGTGGATGCCTGCCAAGATATGGTTGGAGGATGGCAGTTTTAGCATCGGGAGCTGATTTCCGCAGAGTTCAGCTGGTAGGGTTTTTTTATTCTGTGCAGTGTTGTTGCAGCAGAGTCAGTCTCCGGATTAGTGAGACAAGGTGGGTGAGGTAATACCTTTGATTAGACCATCTTCTGTAGAGAGACAAGCTTTCAAGCTTACCCAGAGCTCTGGGTTTGGTCTCTCACCACACTAGGTGATCCAATAAAAGATATTCTCTCACCCAGGTTTTTATTATGTATTTTTCGAAAACGCTCCTCACTGCAGTATTTGCGCACCGATTACATGTACCCCAAAGTAGCAATCATTACTTTAAGAGATGGCAGGCATTCTCTCTCCCAGCCCATAGGCAGATTTAAGCTGTCATGCAGGAGGAATCAGATCTAGGAGGTACGTTCCCTACAGTCTGCAGCTCAGGCAGTCCCTCAGGGCAGATACGGGAGACAAGGTTTGCAGAAAAAGAGCAGTGCTGCTGACAAGTAGCAAAGTGTAGGC
The DNA here is from genome assembly GCF_003597395.2 of Chelonoidis abingdonii. Classification (NCBI taxonomy): domain Eukaryota; kingdom Metazoa; phylum Chordata; order Testudines; family Testudinidae; genus Chelonoidis; species Chelonoidis abingdonii. The sequence continues at coordinate 19,684,373 of NC_133792.1, read as the reverse complement.
TCTGTCCGGGTGCCTTGGGTGTGAATGCCTTGGCTGAGACCCCATTGCTGAGCACTGCATGGACCTTCTCCCTCAGAGTTTGAATCTGGGTTCTACCAGCCTTAGCTTCCCCCTTGAATGTAGCTATCTCACAAAAGTGCATCTTCATGTTGCAAGGCCCTAGCCTATTTAGGGCTTGAAAGACAACAAGGACCAGGGTCCAAAGCCTACGTCAATGCCCACTGACTTCAGTGAGTCCAGCATTGATCCCAGAACCTTAAAACCTTGTATTTGCTAGGTAGCCAGTACAGATCACACTGAATAAATCCGTATAGTCGTAGGGCCGAATTCAGATCTCACTGAGGTCATTTGGAATGGGATTGGGCATTAAGAAGCTGGTTCTGTAGACTCATACGTGCATGGCGATTAATGGGACTGTCTGCCTGAGTGAAGCCTGTTCATGTAGGAAGGAAGCACAAAATCATGGATTTACTTATTGGGCCAAATTCAATTTCCTAGTGTGCCTGCATTGATTTCAGCAGTGTTCTCCCAGGGAGGAATTTGGCCCCTTTTGTCTAATTAGTTTCTGTTCCTTCCACTGACACTTCACCAACATTCACTGCTGACATTGCCCAGCTGTGGTTTCATGGGCTGAACAAATATTTTGCTTGGAGGAGAGGAAACCTGCTCGGGACTAGCTTGTTTAAATATGTGGGAGGAATGATTCTTGCAACATCCCAAAGGCCCTCAATCAACCATCCCCTATAAATTACCTACCACACGTGTGGCACGCGTGACAGGGAAAACGATGCTCTAGCTGCTGCAGCCAAAAGTGAGCTGAAAACTGGAACATCATTTAAGGCAGCGATCCTCAGCCGGTGCACTACTGAGTTACTCCAGCTGAGGATCTGACCCCTAGTGTCCAGTAATTAGAGCGGGTAGCCAAGAGTCAGGACTCTCTGCTTTGCCATTGACTCTTTTGCCAGTGTCTCAGCTGTCCTGTCTGTACAGTGAGTTTAACAGTTTCTACCTCACGGGGCCATTGTAAAGTCTAATTAATACTTGTGAAGTGCTTTGAGATCTCCAGGCGAAAGGCACCAGAGGGAGGTGAAACCTGCGATTTCCTTGTGTTTAGTTACATTGGGCCAAGATCTGAAGTCATGTTACAAGGGCTCATCCTGCCCAGTGCAGCAGAGCATTGACTTTAGTGGGAACTCAGGAGGCTTGGTACCCGCAGCCTCACCTAGTCAGAACTTCCATTGGCTTCATCTCCAATGGGAACCTTGCCTGAGTAAGTAAATTAGTTAGTTGGTGCCCATTATGCCTCTGGTATTTAGGGTAGCAGCAAAGCTCCTCCACACCTGTCTATTTCTGACCAGTCTTTCAATGGTTCCCCAACTGTGCCCCGGGTTTTTCAGCTCAGCTTCCACAGCTCTTTGCCACGTTGTTTTCAGGCTGCCTCGTTTTTGCTTGCCTTCAAGTGTCCATCTTGTTGCTATTCTGGTGATGGAATCAGTGTCCATCCAAAGCACATGGCCAATCTGTCTCCAGCGCCTCCTGGCAATGATGACGTTCAGATCCTCTTGGCTGCACTGTGTGTGAATAGGTCTTGGTTTGAGATTGTTCTGGGCCAAAAGATATAGAGGATTTTTCTGAGGCAGGTTGTATGGAATGAAGACAGTTTGGACATGTCATACTTTGTCAGTCCCTAGCATTCTGCACTATAAAGTAGGGTTGGAAGTATGCAGCTCTGATAAATCCTGAGTTTGGTTTGGATGTTGTACTTTGATGATTTCCAGACTGTATTTAAGTCTGAGTAAGAACTGGGTACAAAATGAATAAGAACTTGACCCAACGTATATATGTCTCTTAAAATGGACCCCATTTGCTAATTAAGGGCTCCCTTCAGCACCCTGTGAAGTCGATAGAAATACTCTCATTAATTTCATTGGGGGGTGGATTAGGGCACAATCCTGCACTGAGGAAGGTCAATGAGAGTTTTGTCGTTGACTTTAAAGAGAGCAGCATTGGCTGTTCCATTGTACTGAAGTCCTACCTGCCAGCGCTGGAGAGCTATAAATAGGGATATTTGGGAAGGAAGATAAGGACAGTCCTCTAAAGTCCATTGAAGTGCCTTGGGCTGAGAGAGCTTTTGGAAGGGACGCAGTAAAATATGGGAAATATTTTGCTAAAAAAAAACAGAGACTGTGTCTCTGAAACAGGGATAGTCGGCAGATCTGGGCGACACCCTTCACCTGGAGTAGCAAGTCAGGGCGTTTTCAGTAAGGATCCACCACTCCAGCCAGTATGAACCACTGGAACAAAGTCACTGGTGGCTACTGGAATCATTTTATCAGGAAAAGACCTTTATGACTATATTTGTGCAGGCAGCTCTAAATGCCTGGGCTTTTTAGTCTTCCCGGCTTTTAAACTAAAGGTCAGTCTCTCTTCCCTTCCAAAAAAAGGTGAATTCCTTTTGACGCAGATCCCTTTCCCCTCTGGAGGAGAGTTTAATTGTTCTTAGGAGCAAACTCCAAATCTCCCCTTTGCATTCACTTCCTGTTTCCTGCCAGAGAGGAAACAGAGATTTCTGACTGTGTGAACCAGCGTCCTTTATTTGAGGATACGAGTAAATAACCAAACATTAATTCAGTGCAACTCCGTGCACTTTACCAGTGGCTTACAAAACAAAAGAAAGAGAAACACATCTCCACCCTCTATTAATTGCATTGTAAACTGTGTAGTGAGTTGAGCATAATGGGTATTTATGAAACTTGCACTGAAATATTCGGTAAAGCCCAGTGCATACAGAAAACCCTCCGCCCAGGAAGTTTTAGCTACCAAAAATAATCATCAGATCTAGTTAATATTTTTAACGAACACACATTCTTGGGAATTTCCTCTTCCTTTGGTTGAGATAAGTGCTTCAACAAAATACATGGCTGTGGCCATTTCGATTCACGTCCAATCTCAAAGAAAAAACACATCAACAGTTCTTTTTTGTTGTTCTTCCTATTTCCTAAGTTTGGACTTCTGCATTCACTGTGTGACTTTTGGGACTGAACTGTGCTCTCTGCTACGTTGGGGTAAATCCAGTCAAGTCAGAAGGAAAGACAGAGAACGTTTTTTGTATAGAGTCTTTAAAGCAATGGAGAAAATTTGCCGATGGGGATATAATTCTCTATTCCACGCTACAGGTTGCTTTAACAATTCTATAGAAAAAGATCATGCTACATTCAGTTATGTAGGTTTTCAAGTAATATCTAGAGCTCTCTAGTTCATGTCTATAGAACTCTACGGGTTTAGTGTCTATTAAATTCTACAGGACTGCTCCAGAAGGAAGGTGAATCTGGATTTACACCTGTGCAACCAAGATCAGACTTAGGTCCTTAGAGTATATTTTTCACCACGACAAGGTTTTCAATAGTAAAACTCTTCATTGCTCAGTCCTATTCTATTAATCAATAATAGATCTCATCCTGCAAAGCGTTTCTCATTGACTTATAAGGACTACATCATTATCGAATATCAAGCCTCTATCTATCCGTGGTGTTCAGTCCTTTCTTCGATGCTTCTGAATTTCTCTTTTCTTTTGCATTTTTTTTCTATATCTTTATTAAGATATTTGGAATTGGATGCTCAGTGATGTGCGTGCTCTCACTGCTGAGATTGAGGGACGTGTCACACAGAAACAGCCTCCAGGATTCTAAGCCTGTTTTTGTGCCATTCATAAAAGGGCTCTGTTTCGAGGAGGCGGGGAAAATACTTGCCTTCTTATGGTAAGGTCTCTTCATATGGGGTCAAATCCACCTCTGTGCAGAGGGCCAACACAACATACCAGTTAAGGCCTACTTCAGCCCTATAGGGAGTAATCCCTTTGTATTATTTAAACCCCACTTCCTCAGCCAACTTGTCCTATGGGCTGATGTGGAATTTAAATGGTGCAGAGGCTTCATGCTGCACAGGATGAATTTCATTCTCTGTACCCTTTTTTGATGACCCATCTCCTTTTTGGAGCCATACCTCAGGGCGCTACATAGAGGCCCAACCTTGAAAGGTATTTTAAATCATTGAAGTCAACGGCGGAGGAAGGCTTTCATAAACCTGCATAATCAGGTTCCCCATATGAGAAGCAATGGCGACGCACTGATTTTTAAACATTTAAACATGATTTACTCCTAAAAATGTTCATACACTAGACAAGCAGATCATTAAGGTTGGAAACAGGGTGGGAAGTGTTTCTTTGCTGCATTCACACAGTGTAAGGAGTGTCTGGGATTGATGTATTTATTTATACTCATTTGATCATTTAATGTCATTTATTACAGAACATTCCACATGCATATTTTATTTGTTTGCTGAAAGAGGAGCTCTGCTTTTAGGAGTTACGCTTTGTTGGCAAGCGGTTAGTAAAAAAGAAAAAAAAAAGAAAAAAAAGAATTATGATGCATGTAATTCAAGACAGCATGCAGCAGATATCAGCCATTAGGTAATGACATGTTGACATATTCTGAGATAGCCTGTGCTGATATAAAACTAAGGGGAAATGAAAAAATGAAAGAGACAAACATTAAGGTCTATTTGCTTCCAAAAGCGTAAGTAAGGTGATTGTGGAAGTCATGGTTGACTGTTTGTACAGATCCTTCTAATGGAAATGAAACTAACTGTGTGAAATTAATGACTGGATTTATGTATGTTTTGATAATATAAAAGTCCCTCACTACAGACCTTATCCAAAGCCCACTGAAGTTAATGCGAGTTTAACTTCTCTGGGTTTTGGATCAGGTGCGGGTAAATCCAGGGATCTAATCTTTTTACATTCAAAGAATAGGTGTATAACACAAAAACACTCTCCTATCTTCTAACCAATGTAAATTGGCAAATGTAAATCATTTGGGACCAAATACACAGGTTCTTGTTCAGTCTTTGGTAGGCCTTTTTATCATGGACTTCAGCGAAAGATGAGAACTAGGTTAGGTCATCAGAGCCCAATCCTGCATGTTGCTGAGCCCTGGAAAAAAGCGATTTACCATGATGTGTATCATGCCTTTTCTGAACACAGCCCATTAGTGCCCAGCTGTACAAAGAGAAACATCTGAAACCACAAATGTGATTTGTCCCACCGTCTGTTTCTTTCCTTTCTCTGTGGCTTCACAGAGTCATCGACTTGCACAAATATTTTGTGAGCAACCCCTAGCCCCAGCAAGGGAGATACCTTTGAGATAAGGGAAAGCTCTTTCTTGCAAGACAAACATGAACCATTATCCCACACTAAAGAGAAGATAAAGAGAACCACCAGGAAACTTTTATCAAGTCAGCTTGGCTAAAGAGAGGCTGTGAAATTACTACCACGGATTTTTTCCTTTCCATCCCAGCCCCTCTCACACTACGAAAGGGCTGACCACCTAGAATATAGCTTGAAGATGAGTTCATTCCCTTCCCAACCATTTCATCAAATACATATCAGCTGAAGCATCAGTGCTGTTTCATTAGTTACATTCGTGACACTTCTCTCTATCTTACAGACATTTTGGAGAATGCATGAAATTAGAAAGTTCAAATAAAGGATGATCATTTCTATGCTGCCAAAGGGATTTGGGCACCTATTTCCTGCTAAAATGAATGGGAATTAAGGATCTGAATCTCCCAGGCAGCATTAAAGATCTAAGCCACAGTTTCTCTGATAACTCAGGTTTCAGAGTCGTAGCCGTGTTAGTCTGATAACTCACGCTGCCCTGCTTTCCTACCCTGGTTTTGTTGCTAGACCCAGATTTCCCAGCCTGTGAGAAAGACATTACTTTGCAATGCTCTTTAGTATCCTTCCCTCCCTCTTGTATCTGGTTTTCCCTGGAACTCTCATTTGATATCAGCAACATACCAGAAGCAAGAGGCAAGGTTAATATCACGTGGGGTCTGATTCGGCAACGGCCACCTTGAACTTAATACATTAGCTACTCAGAGCCTGGCTTGAGGGAGTGGAATTGTCAGTGCAGAGAAGGCTGCTGGTACAATTTACATTGTGGCATGTCAGCAGAGAGAATGCAGTCGAGCACTTTGCACCGCTGGTCTGTGGGGCACATAAGCCAAACAACAACAAGCACCTCAGTGCTGAGTAGTCTGGGCAGTGATGCTCTGATAACCTGGCATAATCATCCAGACCATGTGCTATAGTTCTCACCTGAGTCCCAAGTCAAAAAAGCCCGTTAGCATGTGCTCCAGCCCCTCCCTTTTCGAGACAGCACATGAGCACATATTTAATTTTAAGCACGTGCTCAAGTGTTTCCACAACAGAGACCTTTTCCTGAATAGGGGCTTTAAATCCTGGCTCTGTGAACTCTTAGCCACTCAAGTAGTCCTGAGCTGAGCAAGTCATTCCACTAAAGTCAATGGGACCATTCGCTCATGCAAGCCAGCACTGGTGAGATCAGATTGTCGTTGGTCAAAACCCTTCTCATTTCCCATGTGAGACTGGGCCAAGGGAGTTTAATGTTTTAAATCCTGAATCAATAATGATGAGCTCATGGTGTAAAGTTAGGAGAAGTAGCAACAAAGGGCCTGATCCAAATGGAAAGACTCACACTGATTTCAGCGCAGCTGGAGCAGGCTATTCATGAATCATTTCTTTATCCACATTCTGCTAGTGTCTAGATGGCCCAGTTAGGGGTCAGGACCTCATTTTCCTTGGTGCTGTTAACAGATGAGAGATGGTTCCTGCCCCAAGAAGTGCTAAACTTGAATTCAGTTTTGGGGACTAGAGCTGAGAGTCTCTTGAATAATTTCTGATCTTAGAACCCTGGCATTTCAAAATGAGATGGGGGTAGAATTTAATATTTGTGGCTATTCCCTTTGGTATGTAAAGGTGCAACTTTGATCCTGGAATTTAGAAACCCTTCCTAATTAATATCTTCAGACAGCTTGGAAATACGTACTGTGAAATATGAATTGATAACAAGGATCAGGCAAGTTGAAACAATATGGGAAAGACTTGACGTGAACAGAGTTTCCAAAATGTTTATTTTTAAAAAAGTTTGTTTGAGATCAACTCTTTAAAATAAGAGGATAAAAAAAAAAACCCACTGCAAACGCCAATGACATGCAGCCAAGTAGTCCAACAGCAACATCTCATTTTGGTCCTTCCATTTTTTGGGTTCCCAATGTGAAAGACCTCCTGTACCCTGAGTTGGGACACCCACAGACTGAGGTAACCCAAATCATTAGCCATTTTGACGCTTTTGGCCATGTTGTCAATTAATCTGTCCAATCTATCTGAGGAATTGATATGTCCTCCGTTCCCCACCACCTTCGTACCCGAGTGCATATGTGGTTCCCTACTGGGAAAAGCTGGGGAGTGCTGTTCAGACCCGGCTGAAAGTCTTCACTGAAATATTTTTTGTTTGTTGTTTCATTTTGTTTGATGTTATTCTGTTGTTTTCTTAACAAACATTGCTGTTTCATCGAAACAAATTGCCGTGGGAGATGTCTGCTGTCAATGACTCTTTTTTATTTTCAAAACCAATTGTTAGTTGCTTTTTGTTTGTTTGTTTGTTTTTGTTGTTGCCGTTTTCAGATTTTCTATGAAATCCCCAAAACTTCTGATGAGAAAAGTTGGCAAAATCTTTTTCATTTTTGTCCACAAGTTTTGCCAGACTTCCCCTCCGTTTTTTGACCAGTTGTACTGTGGGGCACCGGGTTCACTGTGGTAGCGCCTTTCCTCCAAGCGTTCTATTAACCATGTCTCCACCCTGCGCTGCCTAAACTCCCGAAGCTCTGGCCTAGCATGTGCTAGATTCATTGGAAAATCTGGCATGGATTCTCAGTCTCTGCCTTGTTTGTTCCACCGTGATTGTCAAAAGGAACGTCGCTGAGATTCCCAAAGCTAATTCCCCTGTGCAGTTATTGAGCAGTGTGCATAGAAATCCCAGAGGTGGCTTTAATCTTAACTCACCAGTGCATCCCTGGCTATATGCACTACTAGCGTCCTATTAAAGAAGAGACAAAGATAAGAAATAGCTGCAGTTCAACTCAGGGCAAGTAGCATGTATAAGAACCAGGATGAACTCTGGGGGTGAAGTTTTGTGTGATGAATTGGGCCCATGTTCTTGGATGTGCACATGGGGCTATGAATTTAATGGGAGCAACACTGGCATTTTGGAGCCCAGCATTCATGTCAGTGTTTTCGATTCACTCCAGGTCCGCCTAGGTGACAAACACCTGCTGTGCTGCTGACTAATGGATGCGCCCCCCACTTTTAGCAAATAAGGCATGAAAGGATGAGTGAGAGCCACTAGCCAGGAGCAATGGAGGCCTAGCATGGAAAGGTTTTGTTTTTTCCCAGGGTCTTTAAAGAGTTTCAGGTTTAAAATCCCGTTTCCAGCCACCTTTTCCAGCTCTGGTAAACATCTGATTTCTTTTTCTAATACGGGAAAGAAAGCCAGTGGGGTTCCATCTCATCTGGAATAAAAGGAGTCACGCTTACATAGCACATTTCATGCATCAGTCTAAAAAAAGCTTGACAGACTTCACTTGATTAAGCATTACAACACTCCTGTGATAGCACTGTAGGTTTTATTTTCCCCGGTTGAGAAAATGGAGGCACGAGAGATTAAATACCATTCCCAAGATCACACAAGAAGTCACTGGGACTAGAACACGGGAGACCTGGGGCCCAAGCCCAATCACTAGCTAATATTCCCAAATTCACTGTGTTGCCATAGACGCCTGTAAAGGATTTACACTGCACCCTACCTACTGTTTAATTCACTGGCAAAGTTTCTATAAATGTAGCAAAGTTCAACGCTAAAGAATCACAAGCCAGGTCCTCAGCTGGTGGAAGTCAACATGGCGCAAGTGAAGCCAATGGAGCTATGCTGATTTACACCAACTGAGGATGTGGCCTCCAGGGCCAGCTCCAGGCACCAGCTTAGCAAGCAGGTGCTTGAGGCGGCCACTCCGGAGAGGGGTGGCAGATCCAGCTATTCGGCGGCAATTCAGCGGAGGATCCCTCACTGCCAGTTGGAGCAAAGGACCTCACACTGAATTGCCACAAATCGGAATTGCGATAGCGGCTTTATATTAATTTTTTGGCTGCTTGGGGCAGCAAAACCCCTGGAGCCGGCCCTGGTGGCCCCACACAGGTGCCTAAAACAAATGTGAGACGAGCCAGGAGAAGTGGCATAAAAGTAGTTGCAAGAGTGGAAATCTTGTAAATTAAAGCTCCATGGAATGTAATGGTGCTTTTGCCATCTGCTTTTGTTTGCTCCCTGCTTCTTTTAATACAGGGGTTCTCAGACTTTTGCACTGGTGACCCCTTTCACACAGCAAGCCTCTCAGGGTGACCTCCCCTTATATATTAAGAACACCTTTTTATATATTTAACACTATTATAAATGCTGGAGGCGAAGCAGGGTTTGGGGTGGAGGCTGACAGCTCGTGGCCCCCTATGTAATAACCTCATGACCCCCTGAGGGGTCCTGATCCCCAGTTTGAGACCCTCTGTTTTAATACTACATTACAGGCGTTAATTAAAATGTCACACCTTTTTATGGAATAATATTCTCCCCCGAAAATCATTCAGGTTGTTGACTGAAATGCGAGCAAACAGAATATCGCAGCAAGCATAGCATACTGGGGACCAGCTGAATTCATGCCAATAGCTTCCAAAATATAAAATTTCAAACGAGGCAGAATCCAGCTTCTCTGCAAAAAAGATGAGACTTTGGAGTCGGGGGGATAAACGTTTATGAGCAAACAGGTCTCCTGTAGTGGAACAATAATGGAACGAATTAGCTAGTGATTCTTCTACTTCAACTGCCATCAGAGACAAATGATCAGGCCCATGGAACGTCACTGAGACAGACCACAACCCCAGGATCAAGGTCCCCTGCTTTGAAAATAAATGTCCTGGCTTCTCTCTCTCTCTCAGAGTTTTTCTGTATCGCCCATCGGCCTAGTACGTCAATGCTGAGCTGATAGATTTGATCTCCAGCCGTAGGGTGACCAGATGTCCTTATTTTATAGGGACAGTCCCGATTTTTGGGTCTTTCCCTTATATAGGCTCCTATTACCCCTACCCCCCGTCCCAATTTTTAACATCTGCTGTCTGGTCACCCTATCTACAGGCCAGTGCCTAGTGGACTTCATAGGGGACCACTTGGAAACCTTTGGGTGCCGGGTATAAGGACTGCCCCTGTATGTGCCCTGGGGGCCAAATTGTCCCAAAAGGGGGTGGGGTGCCTGGGGAGAACAGGCTAAACAATCCTAAAGGTTTATCTTCCTAAGCACCATATGCCCTGCTCAAGGCAGATGAAATGGCCCAGTTTGGCACACAGCAGTTTGCTCATTGTCCTTCCCATGGGCTAGGAAGGCCTGCTTGTTTGTCGTCTTCATTTTCCTCAGCCTTCATTATTTCCCACAAGTGCCCTAGCCTGAGCACCTCCAACAGGAGCCCTTCTTTGCCACGGCATTCGCTCAACTTGCACTGTGCTGCCCCTTCTTGCACGGTTAGCATCCACCTCCATTCAAACCGAGGAGCATTTCCCAAGCAGTAGCTGCCTACAGCTCAGCACGGCACTACACACACACACACACGTGGATTGCAGTACTGAATATCTACAAGTCAGTACAGCACTTTGAATGTACACACACACACCCCACTTTGATTGTACACACACACATCACTTTGAATGTACACACACACACATGGATTGCAGTACTAACTACAAGTCAGCACACCACCTTGAATGTACACACGCCCACACACCACTTTGGACGTACACACACACACACGAATTGCAGTGCTATCTACAAGTCAATACAGCACTTTGAATGTGTACATTCCCACACATGTGTGCACCTCCCCCCCCCAGACTGTTTTTACCAGAAGTTCTGACCTCCACAAAAGGATAACAAACCTCTTGGAGATGAGGTGTCATTATTTTGAATTTAAAAATACACAGTGTTGAGGCCTCCTGTGATCATTTCCCGCCTCACCAGCTAACGTGACCGGTACATTTCAGTAAACAGGAAATGTTTTCCACACATCACATTTTCACTCCCGTTGATTTGAGCGAAGGGGTCAGAAGACGAGTCCTCCACTTGTCTCCATGTGAGCTGTTGCTGGGTGGGTGGCTGATATGCTCTCAACAATGGATTGTGACCTGTTGCTATGAATAGGCGAGAAGACATGGGAAAGGATGGATTAGAGCTAGAGGCAGTCGCTGGAGCTGATAACTGGGCCTGGATCAGATCTTTCCCAAAAAATGACCTGGGGATCTTGGGACATGAGATTGCTCAGCACTTCACTTGAGTGCTCAGCACCTTGCAGAACTGAATCCATGACTGCACGTTATAGAGCATTAGATCGACTCTGGATCTGAACTTCCCAGTATGCGGGGTCTCCGATCTGAGGTTATGCTGTCCTCCTAGCTCTGGTTAGCTAGAGTTCTGTATTGCTTTTCGTGTATAATGCATCTGCCTTAGCCTGATCCAAAGGCCACTCAGATAAGTGGAAGTCATTCCATGGATTTTGGAAAAGGCCTCAAATGCACTAGTCAGTACAACTGGCACCACTCAATAGGCACCCAGATACCATGGTGATCGGCGACACAGAAATGCTTCTGAAAACAGTGCTAATAATAATAATAATGAATTGTACACCATTTGAAATTACATATTGTTAAAAATATCAAATTAAAATGATGGTAGGAAAAATAACAACGAAAAGGCTTCCACTAAGGAAAATAAGTAAATACGGGAAATAAATATTCAGCTGATTCAGCTAAGGTTAAGTTCATGCTTAAGTGCTTTGTTGAATGGGGATGGGATCACTTGTGTGTTTAAAGTTAAGCACATGCTAAAGTCTTTTGCTATCTCGAGACCTTAAAACACTTTAGTTTGCACATAACTTTAGACGTGTGAAGTTGCTGTGATTTCAATGAGCCTGTTCACAGGAGTAAATGCTGTGCTGAATGGGGATGTCCAGACATGCTTAAGTGTGTAACTGAGTCAGGGTGTAAATGAGCATGGATATAAATAAAAATCTCACCCTAGCAGCATAGAGAACCTGAGGCAGTGCAGCTGTAAAGACACGTGCTGTGTTTTCAGATTATTTCCTTTCAGGTGGATTAGGTAAAATTAGCAAGAGTTTCAAATATTTTACAAGGCATAGCACGTTTTTCAAAATGTGATTTCTTTTCATCCAAATTGCAACTTTCAATATTTTTAAAAAGGGAAAAATACATGAACTTCTACCCCCCCGCCTCCAATCTTTGACCGGCTACAACTTGTTGGACTTTGAATTGTGGGGAATTTTGAAATCCCGTAATGATTGTGATGTATAATTCCATACTTAGATATGAATAGCTACAGTAATTAGCTGTAATTAGATGTTAATCCAAATCCAGGCACAGCATAGACTGTGCAAGCTTCTCCCACCAGTGTGCCCTGAACTGAACCTAGAGAGCCATGTGAGAGCACTGGCTTCCAGCAAGCCACCAGCTGGGGACATGCATGCCTCCCCGTTGGGAACTTGACTGAGACTCATTTTGTGTAGGCTGCCGGACATCCAGCAGATGCTACTGGCTTTCAGTCACTGCTGTCCTGGGAAGAGTTCCAAGCGATGAAGCAGATAGGAAAGGGTCATTGTCTTCTGCCCGATGCAGTTGTAGCTTGGCCAGGGTTTTCTGGCTCACCAGGTGTTGGGGGTTGGGTAGGTTTTCTTCACTCATCAGCCACTTGAGAGTCTGTGTGTTTAAACGTCTCCAGTATATAAGCAGATTCAGTGTGGAGGGAGTGAAAGGGATGCTATGTTCCGGGAGGGGTTTAACACTTCTAGAAAGAGTCCTACTTGGTCTTGGCCTGAGTGCAGCCAGAACGTCCATGAGAAGCATTGGGGTGTGCTCCGGGATGGAGGGTGGGGCGGGTCTGTTCCACTTGGCTGCCCAGCTCTCCCACCCAGCGCCAATCCCAAAGCCGTGTGGCAGGGAAACCTTGTTTTTTAGGCAGCAGCTCTGGGTTTGACACAGAGCCGGAGGGGCAGCCAGGTTCATTGCTAAAAGCTAAGACGTGCCAGTGTCTCTGAAAAGCTCCCCCCATCCATCTGCCCAGTCTGGGGGGGGACTCTCAGAGTAGCTTGGGGAGCCCCAGAGAGAGGCTCTCACTGCAGCCACTTGGGGCTGTCTGCGCTCTGTCAGTCTGCAGGTCCCAGCACCATACTGTTTGGAAGTGGCCTGGAGACGCTCTTAGCCCCCCCTTGCTGTTACTGCGGTGTCACGGGGGAGCCCACGAGGGCTGCTGGGGCTGCCTTGTCCCGAGACCCTCTCCCTCTCTCGGCCCGCTGTGAGCTGTCCACTGTATTTGTTCTGCTCTCTGAGCTCGTTATCAGTGAGCAACACACACAGGAAGTCCTGTCTGGGATTGTCCATTCCAATCCTGATTTATACAGGAAGAAAAGCATAAAAAGCCTCCCTTCCACCTCTAAAGGGACCTCCTGCCTGCCTGAAGCACCAGTGACCAGCCACGATGGGGAGGCACAAGAAAGGAGCAGATGCAGCCAGCTGGGGAGGAAAGGCCTTGGCCATGCAGCAGTGGCGGCAAACAGCAGAGGAGGTGGCCGCTGGGTTGTGGAGAGTTGCTTGGAGCAGGAGAAGGTGGCCCATTTCCCATGGCCGCTGCAGTGGGATGCAGAGAGGAGGCGAGGACGTAGCAGGTACCGTATGCCAGAATGGGCGTAGTGCCCAAGGGCTGCAGAGTGCTGGGATGGGTAGAAAAGCCAGTGCATGAGGGTTAAAAGAGATGTCAGTCGGAGCCTACATTATCCCAGTAGCAACAGGCCAGTTCCTGAGGTCTCTGTCCAGTGGCTTCAGTAGGACTTTGAACATCAGAGAAAGTGAGAACAGAGAAAGTGACTAAGAACCTCAGAGTCTGGCTCAGTAAAGAACAATAAAAAATGATTCTTACAACAAAGAGGTTTTTCTGAAGCAACTATTGGCTTCTTTCGAGAAGAGCAGAGTGCGCTCACATAGGGCCAACTCTGCTCTCCAGAGGAATTCCTTTGTCTTCATTATTTCTGAGAGCAGAATCCAGCCCTTTGTGCAAATTTTTAATTTCAGTTCAGCGCCACTCAGGCTGTTTGTCTTCAAAAGAAGAGCGATGGAGGTCAAATATAAGAAGATTAATTTATGTTCTGTCCATGTACAGGTCAAAGACTGGGGTTTAAGGCTGGGAGCAAACAGACACAGTGGCAAGAACTATACAGATAGTACTCATTTGTTTCCATAGTTACTTTCTTTCACCTTCCCCCACACCCCATACTGGTACAATGATTAAGAGGGCTGCAGGTATTGTGTATGATACATGCATGTTGGTCCGTAGCTGTACAGTGCAAACATGCACCACTCTCTCCTCACTTCACCCCCATGGGACAAAGCTTATTACTAATCAGATCCAGTTGTTTTCAATTGCCAATACTAAAAAAGTCATTAGGCAAAATACAGCACTGAATGATCCCCAGGGGCTGGGAAGATCCCAGCAATCTCAAATGGGGGCAGCATATCCTGGATATTTAGTGTGCTTCTATTTGCTGAGAATTATCTGATTCTGGCAAGCAAGAAGTCAAAGATCATCTGAAGCTACAGCTGTGTAGCTAGGTGATTTGCATCTGTGAGCTGCTAAAGAGCTGTCTCATTTCACCCCAGAGGCTGCATTTCAGGGGTAGGTGATGTTATATCTCTACAGTGTGTGTATAGCCATATACTGCCCTCGATCCATGGCAGAACACAATGTGGGTGGGCGGTCGGTTTGTGGTTTGGGGACAATATTTGTCCTTAGTTTGGAGTGTACTTTGGGTGTCAGTTACTGTAATACCCAAAAGGTGCCTGGCACTGGAGATAGAGGATATACAGAAGTATAATGCTAGGGAATGCTTTCTCCTTGGGCATTATATTCTGAGTGAAAAGACGATTTTGCGTATTTCTCTGCAGGGTGCAGCCATGGTGGAGGGATGAATTCACTAAGCAAAGAATAAAAGAACAAGGAATTGTAGGTGATGAGCTGACGGGCAAGCTTTTGACACTCTCTTCATCGGCCATGGGAAGCTGACTGCATGAGTCAGCAACACAGATACAGTGGCTGGACTCAGACCCTGTCCACCATCATTAAATCTGGATCTACTGTAGATCAGAGTGGAATTAGCAGTGGGGTAAGAAAACAGTGACTGTACCCAGAGTGTGTATTTGTTTGACTTTTTAAACATTATTCCCTGTGATCCACAGTCTAATTCTGGGATCTCAATTTGCACCCCTCAGTAATAGCTGAGGCTCAACTCCGGTGGGTTCCCCCCCAGCTAATGAAGAGAAATTGAATCTCAGAAGCTTGCTCATTTTGACAGATTTATTTTGCTGCAATTTGTAAATCTACTGCCCCTCCACAGAATCTATATTATAAAGAAATCTAAGTCTCAATCAGTATACATGGGCGATGCGACAGTAAGTCAATTCGGAGCATAAGGGGGCAGGTTTAGTGTCTGCCTTAAAAATAGACACAAAAGAACAAAAAAAGAGAATGCGGGGAGAGGAGAGAACAGATGGCAGAAAAAACAAACTGGAGAAGTTAAGATGTTCCCGTATTCAATCTCTCTCTGCCCTCCTCTCCCACTACAATACCCGCCCTACAGCGGTGGGAATTCCTGTATTCCTAGCTGATCTGCTTCTTGTAAAGCTGATAAGCTAGGAAAGCTCTACTTTGGTCCATTTAGCCCATGCTTATGTGCAATCACTTTTGAACCAGAAACGGCTTTTTAGAATCAAAGGATCATAAGAGCAAAATGATCTATTTTAAAATGATTTCTGCTTGAAGCAACTATTTGTTGGCAGAGGTGTGATTTAAGGACCAATTTAATCCATGCATCCAACTCAGATCGATTTCCACAATGGATTGAGGGCAGTATATTTCCTTAGGGAGTAATTTTGCAGGGTCAATATACAGGAACAAACATGGGGGCTGATTTCTCTCCTGACTTACACCGATTTTAAATCAGTGAATTCCACTGAAGTTAATGGAGTGACTCTTGATTGATCCAGGAGCAATAGAGAGCCATGTTTTGTAAGTTTCTCTCTCTTGACTTTCATACAGTGACCATCACTGTCTCATGTAAATGTTGTGCAAATAATATGTGAGCATAAGTAATAATATATAATAAACCTGGCTAAATAATAAAAGATATTAATATTGCTCATACATATGCTTTATGGTGGAGATGATTAGACTGCAGTGAATTACTGCCATAGTATTTAATTATAAGAGGCCAGTCCTGAGATCCTCACTGAGTGTTTTTCTTTACACCAGCAAAACATTTACCTATTTGCCTGATTAATGACTGTAGACTTTGGACCAGAGGCACCCCCAGCACTGGGCGATAGGTGAGCTGACAGACTAAAGGCTATGGGCCAGGTTCTTATCTCAATTTCACTTGCTTTAAGTTGCACTGACTTCAGTGGAGCTACTCTGGATTTACACCATGTAAATGAGATCAGAGTCTGGTCCACAGCAAGTGCAGTAGAGAACAGTATGGTGGGCATTCTTTTTTTCTTGGCATATTTTGTGTAATAGGGCTTGCTCCTCTGTTTCCTTAATGTAAAAGACCCAAGCATTCCAATTGGAAAAGTTTTCCCTCAAAAAATAGAACGCTTGGTATCTTAAAAAAGAAGCACTAAAGAATCATTGTTACTTTAGCTATCTGTTCCTGGAGCTATGCTGCATGCAATCCCCCCACTGCAGTCCAGGAGAGGTCATTGTGTAGAACGACTACTGGGTCAGGCCTGATTTTGTAGCAAAATTATTGCAAACATGTTTTAAGAATTTGCTTTTCTTTCTTTCTTTCTTTCCTGCCCATTACTGCCTACCAGTTCAGGAAAGCACTTAAGCACATGTTTAAGTCCCATTGACTTTGTTGGGACTGGATGATTGGGGATGGATCATTTGATAAATTTCCCTGTTCTGTTCATTTCCTCTGAAGCATCTGGCAATGGCCACTGTCGGAAGACGGGATACCGGACTGCATGGGCCATTGGTCTAACTCCAGTATGGCAGTTCTTATTCTCTTATGTACGTGCCTTCCTGAATAGGGATAGTTTCCTGAATCGAGGCTTTGGTGCTGAGTCTACTATAGTCATTCATATCCATTTTTCTTATATGCTGGGTACGATTTTCTTTCAGAGTCACAACTCCCTTGTGGACCTAGAGCCAAAGCCTGTACTCCTCCCTCAGGGCCCTACTGCATAATCTGCTGCACACCCAAAACTCTGATATCACTGGGAACCAGGTGTGCAAGGAATCCAGGATCACATCTTTATCCTACACTCAGCCTTCAGTGCCTAGGATCTCCTGTCTGCTTTACTTAAAACCACTGACATCACCAGAGCTGTGCGCCTACCATGTCTGCAGCATATGCTATAAGAATCTGCTCTACAGGTGACATGAGGGTGAGGACGTGAGAGAAGAATTTTACCCTTAAAATTTAACCTGGCTTTTAATTTAGAACTGATCCTGTAAAGCATTTTGGAGTGTGTAATAATCTACATTTTCGTCTGTGGGGAAAGCAGCGCTGCTGTTACAAGACTCTGCATTGGCAGATAGATTTCAACTTTTTTACAAATAAGAAGCGATTATGCAGGAACGTTTCTTTCTTGGTCTTGAGACAAACAATAATATTAGACGTAGTAGGAGTCTATTTTTAATGCCTAGCAGGGTGCACTGTGGGTGAATCATCCAGAATATCAGTTTAGGGATGGTATCAAATCCAGACAGACTTAAACTGAAGAACTAAAACACCTGAACATTCTTTTCAGCAATCCAATAGCACTAGCATTAACAGAGCAATAGGACAGATCTCCAGTGGCGTAAATTACCACAGCGTCATTGAAATTAGGGGAGAGATCTCAGTTTACACCAGTTGAGGATTTTTGCCCAGATACTCAGTGGTATTTAAATAACTTTGAAGATCTGGGCGTTGGCCCAGTGAAGTGAATATTACAGTCCCAGGCACTGAATGCTTCCTTACACACGGGATCAAATAGACTTTTATCAGTTTATCCTCAGTCCTTACCTAGGTGACACTGATGTCAGTGAGAGTTTGCCTGAATAAAGATTTGTTCTAGAAAAAGGAGCCAAAATTCAAACATTTTAGCAACTAAAATAATTGCAAAATTATAAATTGCTGCAATGCATGTCAGAAATAATTGAGCAATAACAGAGAGCTTGAATAATGGTGTATTTATTCCTATCTAGCATGTTGTTATTAGAGGTGAAGCTAAGAGCTGTGTGCCGTGAATGCAGTTAGGTGTGAATTAATCCACCCACATTCACACATTGGTATCTGAGTATGATTTTACACTTCCGTTACATAACTAAGGAATGATCCTGCAAAACTGAGCATCTGCCACTCATTCACTTGAGGTTGAGGGTGCATGGAACCTTACAGGATTGGGCCCCAAATTTTCCAGTCAAATGTTTCACCTTAAATGCACATGCGGTTTGGTAAAGGGTGGTGTAATGGAGTGGGTGCAGCACAGGCCACGACACCAGCAATTCCTGAATTCTATGCCTAGCTCTGACACTAACTCTGTGGTCTTTGGTGAGTCACATAACTGCTCTGCCTCCATTTCCCCATCAGTAGAGTGGGGATAATATCGCTGACCTCCCTCCAAGGGATGAAATGAGGATTCATTGTGCAATGTTGATAGAACATTATACGCACTAGGAATGCAAAGAGAACTGAACTACTTGTCCGTGGAATTGTGTTTCTGTATTTGTTGGCAGATTTAGAACACGTGGCTGAAAGTGCTGCAGCTGGTATATCATAGTGTTTAGGGATGGGCACTGAGTATGGTATAACATTGCTCGAGGCCGAGTATTAGGGATGGGATCACACTCGGTTTGGGGCTGGCATAGCATACTCCGAGGGGTGCAGCACTGCAAATGGCATACCACGCTGCCTGGGGAAGCGATTGTGAAATAAGCTAGGGTGTACTCTTATTCCACTCAGGAAGCCTTTTTGCTTCCAAAGTGGATTAAGCTAAACTGCCCAAAGGCAGTGCAGAATAAGAGCATCCACAGTAGATGTAGCTAATCCGGGCTATTGCTCCAGGCAGACAAGCCCTGTGGGAGGAGTGCTTGGGATGGGATAACACACGACTTGGGGCCATGTCCTGATGGTTTAAAACTGGGATTTTCAGATGAGCCTAAGGAAGGTGGATGTTCAAAGCCCATCAGAATTCACTGCGAATTAAGCAGCTAATTCAGCCTCACGCATTGCTTTGGAATGAATATTAGATACACATAACATATTGCTTGGGGGATGAGTACCAGCTCTGAGTTAGATGGTCCCACCTGGAGTCCTTTAGAAACAACATGTTCATTTTCCTGCCTATTTTATAACTGCACTTTGGAATAATCTGAAGTCACACAGGCCCTGATTTTCCATTTGTGCCAGATTTAAATCAGTGGAACTCCACTGACTTTGGTGGGGATACTCCCAATTTATATCAGTGTAAAGGATCATGCTCATGCAAACCCCCCAGTGAAAATTTGTCCTCCTGGACTTGTGTTGCACAGGAAAAAATGTACCATCCGAAGGATGGACACTGTCCTACAATAGCACCAGTCACTTCTGTCCATCCATTCCCTACCAACATATGGTTGTATTTTTGTAGTGTGGTTTCATTATAAATATTTGCTAAAAGTGTGCATTGAGATTGGGCCTGATCCTGTCCTCCTGCTGCCCCACCCAAATAGTACGGAGGGAGAGTTGCGTGCACAAGGAAGCCAAAGGCAGGCCCAGAATGATCAAGATCTGAATCAAGGAAATCATACGTCAGGAGAATGGCAGTGCATAACTGTGGTTTTATTTGTTCCAACAGTAAGAAATCATGGTGCCGTTTAAAGGAAGCATCCTCCGTTCATGACAAATGACTGATTTCAACAGATCAGGTGAGTAGCACAGCAGTGAAATGAAATCCAGCACCTTTATGGACAAGCTTTTCACTTGGCTAATAGAAACATACTCGGAAGCAGAGTTCCATAGCGGGCACGGTTCTTTTCCCCCAGGCGCTAGGGCTGCAATAATTGACTGTGCATGAAGATTATTACTGTCCCTGTGAGGCTCTTGGGAAGGGCTGTCCGTGCTTTGAGTTTATGAGATTAAATGAGTTTCAATAATTCCCCATGGGTAGATGGATCCAGATGGAGGAATAAAAAAATTCCTGTTTTGTGCTTACATAATGCAAGATGCTACACAAAGGGGAACTGCCTTTTCAATCAGAGCCAATAACCTTTTCCTTTGATGGGTTTGGTTATCATCTCTGCCTGTAGGGATCCAGACTCCTCACACGTGCTCGCTCCATCCCATCACACGCATGGCATCTCATTCTCCACTCCTCTGCTCCTTGTTATTTACACCCAGAGCAAAGGAGGGGGTAACGTGCTATCAAGACACAACGGCAGGGCGAGTGCCTCGGCTGATGGAGCTTGGGCGCTAGCTGAGGATCTGGCTCGGTGTGTTTCACGCTCACTTTGCACGGGTGTAAATGAATGCGTAGCAGTGGAGAATCAGCCCCAGTGCACCATGACCTTGCGTTGAGACTGTAGCATCAACCTTCAGCTGATGTGACTATGGACAGGGGGCAGCTGAGCTTAAATCAGCAGCTTGCACAACTCCCAAACAGTAGAAGCGCCAGCGATTTCTGAGCTGCTGTTGTCTATCTGCTAACTATTTCCCCTACATGTGCTAAAAAAACCCAAACAACCCAAGCTAGAGGGTAACAAATATTCCCATATGGCCCATACCCTGACCTTCCTTCACATGCCAGCTCCTGCTGACTTTGGGACAAGTTCTGTGCACGGCCAGGTGACAGGAGACTGCGCTAAATTGTTTTAGGAACAATAGCGCTACTTTGCTCTAATTCCTTTACGAGGGAAGATGGTGACAAAGGAAATCCCGGTTTGCACAAAGGGACTGAACCATTTTCTTTGATAGTTGACCAAGGCGTCTAACAAAGTAACATGCAAGCCAAGGGAGTCTGTGGGCAGCTGGACCATTGGGCTTGATGTGATCCTTGTAGTGAAACTGGGTTAGATGAAATGAAAATGCAACAGGGACACATTTGGGCCGTAGTATTTATGCTTTCATTTTACTCTGCTGGTGATATAATGTGTAAGGAGCCGATCCTGCGAATGGCTGAGCACCACTATCTTTGCTAAAACTGGGCCCTATGTCCCTGAGACTTGAAGCCTGGTCCTTGGAGTGTCAGAGGATTTGTTAGGTCAGATTTATATTTAAAAATTAGATCGACCTAGCTACGCCGCTTAGGGCTGTGAAAAATGTTGCGCCCTGTGCGACATAGCTAAGTTGCCCCTTTGTAGACATGGCTAAGCTGAAGGAAGAATTCTAGCATTGACTTAGTTACTGCAGCTCGTAGAGGTGGATTAACCATGGAAGTGGAAAAATCCCTCCCTACACTATGGCACTACAGAGGCACAGTTGCAACACCACGGGTGTGCTGCTGTCGTGGCTGCCCTGTAGACACACCCTTCGATGTTTTGGTAATTTGGAGAGTTCTGAAGGATATTTCACTGACTCACAGACAAGAATTCAAATTCACTGTAACTCATTGTTAGTGTACAAGATGCTCCGATAAATAATGTCATTCCTCAGTCATGCACCTGGGACATCCAGATCTTCACTGCTGCTCTTGTGTAGCTCAAAAACCACTAGAAGGAGTTTTCTAAAATTTTGCAAAGAGAAACAAATTGGCTTCTGAGCTAACCCCTTGTGTCTTGAGTTTCAGTCTACATTGAACTGAGTTATAAATGTCTGGAAAGAGAGTTTGCAAGTTAGACTGGAAAAAAAACCAACCCATTAATCACAATGACTGGGACCACTTGGAAATAAAAGGCAGAATTAACCTCCACCACACAAAACAAAACGAACAAAAACACCCCCGCCCCACTATTTCCATGAAGTAGGGGGTAAAAATTGCTCTAAAGTGCATTTAAAACAAATGTGAAAAACATCTGCGCAGTTAAGGTTCAGATGGTTTAGTTTTTCATTCTGCTGGGCACATGTTAAACCAAAACCCCCACCCCACGGTGGAATTAGCTCTTCTCTCTGGGGAAGCAGCAGTCTACAAAGCAGGCAGCTTGGTCTGGTTGGATGGTGTTGGAGGGAGAGCAATTTCAGCACCCAAAGAAACAGAAGGGGGAAAAAACTAACCCCAATTGCAGCTGGGTTTGGGATGGGTGGTTGGCTTGGCGCCCCCAGTGAGCACGACAGGCAGGGGAGCAGTTTGGGTTTCGGCTAATCCATGGTAGCCTGGAGAGCGAATCCTTGAGCCACATGATGCCCGTGTCTTTGGGGGGCGGCTGGGTGCACTGGTCTCTCTGCACGGGCAGGCTGGCTGAGAGCTGCACTGAAGGGACCCTAGCCAGGCTGAGCGTTGACAGAGGAGTCAGGAAGAATTCACTAGCCTAGAACTCAGACTCAGTCGCCACCCCCGGGCAATCCGCAGCTAGGGGGGCGCTGGCGGGATCGGAGCGCGCGTTGCTTTCCTGGGAAGGAGGTGGGAGTTAGAAACCGGTTCAGGGTACCACGGGGCACCCCGCTGGGATCCCCCTTCACGCTGCTCCTCTCTGCACGGCCCCGCCTCGCTGCAATGGGGGAGCAATCACCCTCAGGACACGATCCGGATTCCGGATCCAGAGAGGTGAGCCCGGAGGTGAATGTCAGGCGCAGGTGCAAGGGCCAGGGAGGATTTCTCCCTCTCCGGCGGGGGCGGCGGGATAGGCTGCAGGTGGAGGTGTTTCCAGCCGCAGGTTGCGTGTTTCCTCGGTCCCCTGAACTGCTTTGTGGGTTTCAGTTCGGCGGTGCAGGGCTCGGCTCTGATCCTTCCCATGAGCTCATTGGACTAAGAGGAGAGGGACGCGGCACTGGGGGGCGGGGGAGGGAGGAAATGCAAAGGGGCTACACACCGCTGGCGGCTCCATCAAGGAGGCAAAAGCTGGGGGCAGGAGCTGCTGCGTGTGCGCCGCTACCGTGGGGCAGGCGAGCTCTCTGCAAATTCCCCTTCCTAGGACCGGCAGGAAAAGTAAGTAGGCTGGAAATGGGAGCTTGTAACTTCATGGCTGGGCCCTGGCTTTGCAAACCGCTCTGACCAGGGGGCTGGAAAGTTTGGACTCACGTGCGTTGAGGTCTCCTCCCTCCCTCTCCCCAGCTTTGCAAGTCGGATTTCTTTACACGCGCTGTCTGCTGGGTCTGAATTTGTGGGGGAAGCCTCCTTGCAAAAAGGCGGTGGCGGCGGTGGTGAGAATGGATGCACTGGGTTATTTGCAAAATCTGGCGCGCTTCTGCAGAGCGGTTCCCAAAGCGGCAAGCTCAGACCCGAAAGGGGCGATCCTACGGGGCCAGGTGGGGAGTTTGCAGAGATGCGAAGTAGCAGCATCAGGACCTGTACCTGCATCGCAGATGCCGCTGCACCCGGTCAGCCCAGACGCGTGGTGGCTGGATCAGTTGGAAAGAAACTGACAACTGAGCTGCTGGCTTGGCCTGGCCCGGTGTAGCCCCGTGACATGGGGTTCCCCCCAGCAGGGTTACCCTGGGTTACTGGGACAGCAGCGCGCACCCACCCCTGCAACACTTGGCTGGTCTTTTGCAGGGGAGCTCGGAATAGCTCCAGGGGCTGTTTGACCCTTAGGAAAGGCCCCCCTCTAGCGGCTCTGAGACTGAAATGCCCAAAGGAGGGGAGGCAGCCAGAGGCATGACATGGACAACTCTGTCGTTCAGGAAGTCGATGGTTGTTGACAGTTGTCTTAAGTGGGTGATTGACCTTCAGGGTTGACAATCTTAGCAGAATCCTATTGGGCTTGCAGAAGGAGACACATCTTCCCTGTACGCCACAAGGGCAGACTTTGGATTCATCTCTATATTTAAAAAAAAATGGTTAATTTAAAAAAAAGATTCATCCAAACTCTTAACCAGACACCCCAAAGTTTGGCAAAGTTTGGATCTTAGCTGGGCTCATCTGAAATTTGTATCTATCTGTCTATCTATGTATCTAATCTTTAGTACCACTGACTGCAGAATCTAGTCATAATATGCTTAGTGAATATGACATTTCAGCTACACGGCATCCTACCACAGCTGCCTGTGGAATACTAATGAACCCCAGCGCCCGTCCTGGCAGTCCGGAGGAAGAATTGCTGTGAGTAGTTTGGGGATGGGTCCCTGAGAAAGTTGCTCTGTCTCTTGCTCAGGTCCAGAAGAGTTTGAGTTACACCTCCCCGGGTAGAATCGGGGCACTCTCATGATGGGAACATGACTCCCAGAAGTCCCACATGATGAATGTCAGAATGGATCCATCAGGAATGTTTTCACTCCTGGAGGTGAATGGGAGCTGCAGAGCTGAATCGTCTTGCGCCACTTAGAAAATAGCCCCCGACACAATGATTCAGTAATAGACTTTAGCTGGTGCTTGGATTTCAGCTACAGAGCTGGAGATGGTAGCAGAGTTGACACACAACATGTGATAATGTTTTCTGTTGGCTCCCGCAGTAGTTTAGGCAACAGCTCTGAGGGCCAGAATTTTAGCGTATAGTTTTGGATGGAAGTCAGATGCAACTACTGGAATCATATTTGGTGACAGATGCTCATATTACAAGGCTTTGATGCCTCCTAGCATTTCAGGAGCATAGCGCTACATACAGTAGCTTTATATGAACAGAGCAACAACATATTTTACATTATAAAACTTGAGACACATTTGAGATTAGAGAGACTGTGCAAAAATGTATTGCGTTGGTTTTTTGGGTTTTTTTGTTCTTATCATACAAAGATTTTTCTGGTACATAAACAGAAAAAGCATTGTTACCGCTGACAGTCATTTTAGAAAAGAGATCAGAGAAAAGACAATGCTAAATTACAATTCGACAAACAAGCATTAGGCATCTTCTGCAGCTTTCAGGGGTCCTGGGGTCCTATGTGCATTAAACACGTGTGGAACAGCTCTAATTTGATCAAGATCGGATCTTTATCTGATACGGAACAACCCTGATTTTAACACACATGGAGGTGGAGATACATTCTGACGGGGCGGGGGAGGAAACAATTCTGTTTTAGACTCTTTGATTTTTAAAAACAGAACAAAACAAATTGTCCTTCGGGACCCAGGCCTCTAATCCTTTGCCATCCCCATGTAGGCAAAACTCCTACCTCTGTCAGTGGAGTTTGGCTGAAGGTCTGAGCTGATCTTCAGGGTTTGATTTAGAACATGGAATTCAGTCTCATTGAAGAAATACCATTGGGACGGAGGATTATGATTTCACTGAGAATTTGCACCGTATTCTAGCTGAGGTGAGGTCAGAGGGAATTAGGAGGGTCGTCAGACCGCCCAAGACATTCTAAGATGCCTCCATGTGCGTTGAGGTGTGCAAAAGAGTTTTCTTTCCTTTCCATTGATTATTGATGTCCTTATTTCTGTAAATGAACTGAAGCTTGATTTCTTATGGAGGCCAGCACCACAAATAACTAACCAGAGGGTGAAATTCGGTGTAGACAGCCAGCACAAGGTCTGTGCAGCATCTGAGCTGGTGTTTGTCACCCAGGGTGGAGAAGATTTTTGACCTCTTCCCTTCCCACCACCCAAAAGGGGCGGTGATTTGGCAACAGTAATGGGGTGGCTTGCCCCATGGGCTGGAGAGCCTGGGGATAACCCAGCCCTGAATACAGGATGAGCCCCACCTGAGTGGGATCAAGTCATTCCCCATAAAGAGCAGCAGGTGGCTGCAGTAAAGCGGGAAGGAGGGGTGGGGGGATTCCTTGGGAAACAGAGGGCGAAGGAGCTGCAGCTGGCTTGAAGAAGCAGCTGTTGGGAAGCCATTGAATTGTACTGGGGTTGGGTCAGAGTGTGTTTACATACATGGAGCTCTCAGGTGGGGAGTGTTTTCATTTTCTTTGGACTGTTGGTTGTTAAAGGAACTCTGAAGAAGGGGAAAATAGAGGCAGGGCACTGCACAGCCTGCCCCTGGCCACAAGGGGGTGCATGGGAGGCAACCAAGAGTATCAGTGATCGGAAATACAAACTATTTAGAATTCATCAGACAAAATAGGGTGATGTGATGGTGGCCTCTGTGCCTTTACAAGAAGAGGGAGGTTTGCTCGTCGGCCTTCTGATGGAGTCTGCTGTGCTTTTTGGGGCCAGGTGGCTGTAAAGTCCTTTCAGGCTTTCAGATGTGTGGATCTAGTCCATAGAATATCAGGGGTGAAACTGAGCTCAGGATTTTAACCAGTTTCAAGCCAACCGTCTTTCTCAATTGCTTCTGTGGGCCGTTTCCCTCACGTTTTTGAGGAGCCCAATCCAGTGCCTGGGCATCACTGCACTTGTCCTCTTCAAGGATACAATCTGCCTACTAATATGAGTGCCCTCATTGGCTGTAGCTGAGCTCATCCAGCCACTCCTTGAGCATGAGTGTTTGGAGCGAGGGCCTGTGTTATCTTTTCTATAGCTCTTCCTCCTCTGTTCTGGATCTCGCTTCCCCCTCTGCTCCAGACCTTCCTCGCTGCTTCTGACCTCTCCCATGGTACCCCCGGACATAGGATCCAATCCACGAGGAGTTGATTTGTGCCGCATAACCATTATTAGCCATGCGACCGCCTTGCTCTGCTTTGAACCAGATGGTCAGCTGGCGTTGCACTGAAGTTCAGTGCAGCTATAGCGCTCGACACCAGCTGGAGATCTGCAAAGCTGGAAATTCTTCTAAAGTGCCATGACATGAGCCTGGACCATTCCAATTCTATTTCCAGCCTTGATTTCCCCTTTTACAAGCTTTTTGCTATATCAGTGTGATATTTCCCCATTTCCATGGGGTTGTTTCTTATTAAACTTGTGTCTCCCAATAAAAGTGGTTTGTTTCAGAGGGTGCGGTCAGAAAGGCGAACCTTCTTTCATTGTCATGTATTTGATTTGTTTTTTTCTCCCTTTAACTTCCATCATCTGAAGGTCAATGGATTGTTTAAATTAGATGTCATTATTGACCCGCTAGAACTCTTCCTCATATATTTGCCTCTGCTGGCAGAATCAATGCCTCTTTATTCCCAACTTGGTTAGTATTGGCTTTGCAGAGAAAGCATTCAGCCTTCTAAAGCACTGGAGAGGACTCTTGTGTTTAAGAGGGAAGGAGACCCAATTTCACTATTTCCTTTGGTGAGAAACATGCGGCTTTATGATGCCATGTATATTGCAGCCCTTTGTACTGGCCTCCCTGTCTGGCACTAGTGGCATATTTCAGAATGATACAGCTCAACAAGCCATTTACTCTATTCCTGGAAAAAGAAAATCTTAAACTTGTGGAGCTAGTTCTTCAGAGGGTGTAAATCAGCATAACTCCACTGGCTTCATTGGAGCAATGGGTTTTTATGCCAACAGAAGATTTGACCCTGAAATATTTGATGTGACTCAGGTGCGAAATAACAATGACCTTCTCTAATTTTTTTTAAGCACTTTTACCTGGAACACCCTTCAGGCTCAGTTCTGTTCCCTTCTTTTCTTATCCTTGCCGGTACATGCACAATGGTTTGGTATTGGAAGGCTGCTGTGCGTGCTGGGTTGTATAGAGTGACTTGAGAGCTGCAGGCTGCACGGGGACTTTGTTATTGTAGGGTTGGCCGGACATACTCGTTTATTATTACAGGGCGACTTGCCTGTGAGGGCTGGGCTGCACCTGCTCCGCTGTCACTGTAGGGTGACTCATGAGCAGTGGGTGGCTGGCATTAGTGACATTTGCTTATTTTAAAACCCATCGTTGGGACTGCTATCCTAGTATCACTAATAATGAGGCTGTGCCAGATGCTGTGCAGACAAATGAGAAATGCCAGTCCCTGCCCCAAAATGCTTAGGGTCTTACAAGCCAAAGGAGCTGCTATTATCCTCATTGCCAGATGGGGCACCTAAGAACTGAAGTCAGTGGTGTCATAGTATAATTCCTCAATCTGAACCTTAGAGTTCAAGTATGAGGTACTAGCATAAATTCCTCTAAGCTTAATTACCAGCTTAGATCTGGTAGCGCTGCCACCAGCCAGATTTCCAGTGTTTGGCTCACTCTGGTCTCCCCAAAACCTTCACTGGGGGACCCCAAGACTGAGATGCCCTGAGTCTCACAACAAAGGGAAATAACCACTTCCCTTCCCCCTCTTTACCTCCTCCCAGGCTTCCCCTCCCTGGGTTACCCTGGAAGATTACTGTACTTAAACTCCTTGAATTACAAAACAGAGAGGACAATTCACCTTCCCCCCTCCTTCTTTTTCCCCCTCCCAGACTTTCACTGAGAGAGACAGTAATCCTGGCACAGAGATTCCTATTCCTGAGCACTCAAACTACGACAAAAGAAAATCCAACAAGTTTTAAAGGAAAGCTTATATAAAAAAGAAGGGGAGAAAAAAGACATAAAAATGGTGCTCCTGGTATCAAGGTGACAATATACACGGTTATTGGCTTAAAGAAGACAATGAAAATAAACAGCCTTATTCAAACAAGAAATATCAATGAAGAACATCCAGCAAATCACACACTTATGTAAAACAAAAACAGTATAAAAACCTATATTGTCTTATGCCTGTACTTACAACGGAAATCAGTAAGACTAGAAAGCCTGGAAAGGTAGCAGAGATCCTCTCTGAAGGCCGAAGACACAGAGTCCCAGACAAAAGACACACACCCAAAATTTCCCTCCCTGAGACTTAAAAAATCCCGGTTCTGATTGGTCTCGGTCAGGTGTATTAGTTCGCCTTTGTTAATTCTTTACAGTAAAAGAAAACATAACTTAGCTATCTGTTTATGACAAGTGGTTTCCAAAGCTGGTCTGCTTGCTTTAGTTCAGGGAAAGCCTCTGGCAGGGCCTGGCCGGTTTGTTTTAATCTGCCCACGTCCACAGGTTTGGCCGATCGTGGACTCCACTCAACGCACACCAGGCTGTGTTCGCCGCTCCAGGCCAATGGGGGCTGCGGGAGGCAAGCGCGGGCCGAGGGATGTGCTGGCCGCCCTTCCCGCAGCCCCCATTGGCCTGGAGCGGCGAACTGCGGCCAGTGGGAGCTGCCATCGGCCAAACCTGTGGACGTGGCAGATAAACAAACTGGCCCGGCCCGCCAGGGGCTTTCCCTGAATAAGCGGCAGACCAGCTTTGAGAACTACTGACTTAAGTGATTTGCTCCAAGTCACACAGGGAGATTTTGGCTGAGCCGGGAGTTGAACCCAGATCTCCTGAGTCCCAAGCCAGAAACGTCACCATGAAATTATTGTTGCTGCTGCTGCACTTTTAAAACCTACTTCGCTCCCGCTGCGTCATTGTAAGAGCATATCCCGCTTTGCTTTGCTAGTGCACAGCAGGGAAATTCCCAGTCGTTTAGCGTGAAAGCAGCACCACACCTTGCTCCCCTGCGCTCCTTTTTCAATAGGCCCAAAGGGGGCCATTGAAATGTCACCGTCCCAGAAAGGATGCTGCATGGTAAGGTCATTATTCTTTTGGTTTCAGGGTTCCCCACTGAAGAGACACATGCAGTAAGAGCCAGTGCTTCCCATCAAAGAGCGACACCCCTTCATGCCACACAATATCACACAGCAGGAAAGAAAGAGCCGGCAGAGGGCAGGAAATGCAGAGAATCAGCTGTCTCCTCACGGGATTTGTCTTAATCCTTGGTGTGACCAGCGCTGAGCGTTTTGCCCGGTCAGGGTAAGCCTCTTCTTTGTCCATCCTTCAGAAGTCTGGCTTGCTGCATGCATACCGCTGGGCTTCTCTGCAAGCCACAGTAAGGATTGATTCAGGGGGCTAGGCTCAAGGAGATATGAAAGGCCAAGTTCAGAAGTCTGCTGCACTTGGATGAGCGGCTTTCAAGGTGTGGGGACAGGCAAGAGACAACCTTGCAGATTCTTCCCGGGGTAGCGTAGGTTTTGGCAAGCTTTTGTGGTATTTGTTTGCTGCGTCTGTAAAGCGGAAAGCCATCCAAATACATTCAAGTGTATCAGTCTAGTTCCATGCAGCACATACAAAGAGAGTATCTTTGCCAGTTGACTTTGGGAGTCAAAAAGCTAAATAGAGCGTACACTGCTCATGATTTCTTATTGTGTCTTTAGTGCACATCCCTGCATGCATACACCCTCCCTCAAGCATAACTGCACACCCACCACCAACATACCCACCCACATGCATTCACATACACGTACACACTCCAGATGCACCCCCCCCATACACATGTATATATGCACACACACACAAATGACTGGTTCACCACGTTGAATATTTTGCCACTAGTAGCAGCCAATATGAGATGCATCAGACTATGGCAAAATCTCACATCCCTAAATCGGCAATGCTGTAGATGATGGAACAATTCCTTCCTGACCACAGTGTCAATCAGTTTGTGCCCTGAAGCATGGGATTTGATGGCCCCTATTGATCATGCATAATTGCTATTATTATTGTTCTTAGAGATGGGTTTGAACCAAACCCCAGGATCCAAACACACTTTGAACTGGAGGGAAATGCAGATTTGGGTATAAGCTGGGCAACGAGCTCTCAGCTCTGTAATGAGTCAAAACAGCATCCCAGCTCCAAAGCAAAATTTCCCCTTTGACTGCCCTGTTAAAATTTAGGGAAGTCTGGATTTGACTTCTCCTCCTCCTGCCCCAGTTAACTCATTTCCCACTAACTTTGGAAACAGTGATATCTGGACCCCCATTTTGTAGTTCTGACCTATCTCGTTTGGTTTTACAGAGTGACCCAGCCCTTTATACAATATTGAATCTTTTGCAGTCCTGAAGTCTCTCTCTCACACACACACACAAGCTGAATCTCTCTCTCTCTCTCTCTCACACACACACACACAAGCTGAATCTCTCTTTCTCGCGCTCTCTCTCTCTCACACACACTCAGAGCTGGCTGCTGGTATATATATACACATATACCCAGAGTAGATAGATCTTTATAATAATGTCAGCAAAACTGCCTCTTTCATACCATTAATCCAGCAGGGTGAAATGAGTTATCCTGAGTTAATGGAAGGCATCTGATGTCAGTGTTAATTTTCAGCACTTTAGTTCAAGTTTCTAATTTGTCTGGGAAGCTGACACAACTAATCGGGTTTCTTAATGGGCTTCTGCTCCAGAGGCTAAGATCGATGTCACACAAATCCAGCTGAACAGAACCTCTCAAGCTGGCAGAAGGCAAAACGGTGCAAAAATCTTTAACCAAGAACGCTTTGGATGTGACTTTCATGAAACTTTTCCTTTGCGGGTGGGCGGGGTGGGGAGATCCAGATCTACTTGAGAGCTACTTCAGTGGAAGGGATTTTACTCCACTGAGCAGAATCTGGTCCTTGCTGTGGATTTTTAGTCATCACCTAAGTGTTGTCTTTCAGTGCTGCCACAGTCTCAGAACGAAAACAAATCAAAGGCCAGCTAAAAACCAAATGATTTTTCTTACCGCGTTGACATGTCCCCTTTAATCTGCTGTTCAGGGGGAAATGATTCCCCCACTAATGGATTTGCATTCCTCTCCTTTGCATGGTAATTTTACAGCAGCCTTCGGAGGACTCTGTTCAGAGATTTTGCATGACAGCCACCCAGCAGCCCGTTTGCTGCGGATACCTGCTCCCGACATTGTTTTCAGTGAGATTGGAGATGGCCATCCTGGGCGCCTGGATGCAAACAGTAGAGGCAGCCTTGCAGCTTTGAGGGTAGAAGGGAGGGTCCCTGCGAGTGTAGAATTTATTGAGATAGGTGAAGGATATAAGTTCTCAGATATGTGAGGCAGGATATGGAGCTGATAGTCAAGGGATTTACTTGTGTTAAGTTTTGGAAGCCCCTATTAGCTTCTCTTCCCAACCACACCCCAATAACTCTGCTTCAGTAAATGAGAAATTAAGGGAGCCGTAGCAATAGCATCTTAACCAACCCTCTGTGAGGTTCTTGGCCAGAGTCTATGCTAGGGGAACTTGGCACAGCTCCATTGGAGGCATGGGGCCACTGACGCTGGCTGAGAATCAGGTCCCCCATAGGCCAAATGCAGCCAGGAAGTAAGAAGGCACAGTTGTACTGAAAGCAGTGGCATTGCATCCTCTTGCACTGGAGCTGGGTTTGGCCCCATGAAGGGGTTTTCACATCACATTCCTTATCTGCCTTCTGGGCCTGATCCCTGTTGCTTTCACTTTGAGTGAGACACGACGCCTGTTGTCTAGCTGCAGGGTGTGCTCTGCAGAGATGCAGAACAGAGCCGCTTCATATGTGGAGTCCCACGTGCAGCCTGTCTACCAGCCCTACCTCACAACGTGCCAGGGACACCGGCTCTGCAGTACGTACAGGTGAGGAGAGCAGCCTGCTTCAGGGAATGACGGGCGCCATCTCTGCAGACAGGTGGCATCTGGAATAGCGTGTCCGCTCCAGGGTTGGGCTGCAGTCTCCGCGGAAGCTGAGGGCAAGTATTTGCCCAGAGACACAGCATCTCTCCGGGGTGCTTAGCAAAGGGTTTGTTCAGAGGTGTATAAGGAGCCATCACCCTGCACACTGCAGGGAGGAAGACCATTCCCCCGTTCCCCTGTTGGGAGAGACAGCCATACTTGGGGTGGGCGTGGCCCCTACTCCTGGGAGCATGTGAGCAGGGAGGGATAGGGAGTGGGCAGAGGCAGGCTGGCACAATAGGGGAAGTAAACGGCAAAGGGATGACCTGGTTTACTCCCCAACCCTAGGAGCTAGGCGGGGGAAGGATGGTGACTCTCCCCAGGGCAAAGCAGTCGGCTCTTTCCGTACCCCGTACAGGCTCAGTCCCTAATACTTTCCTGAACTTTATTGCAGAACCACATACAAGGTTGCCTATCGCCTGGCCTACAGGAGATTTTCCCAGCCCATCTATATGTGCTGCCCTGGATGGAGACGGGCAAACAGCCACGCAGTCGGATGCAGCAAAGGTAGATGAGTGGCAGAGAGAGAGAAGAATATGGATTGTGATGAGATTGCAGCATCTCCCCTTTGACGCCTTGGTCCTGCTACCCTTCCACTTTGTTTTACACCAGTCTTTTTTCATTGACAGCGGCGGCTTTCTGCCTGATCTACACTGGTGTAAACGAGAGCAGAATCAGTCCCATAGTCTTGAGAGGGACAGCTACAGCCTGGCTTGAGCACTGACCTGGGAGTCAAGAGATAAGGATTCTGTTCCTGACTTTGGCAGGGGCCCTGGGCAAATCACACCCTCTTGGCGTCTCAGCACATCCATCCGTAACACAGGGATTGTAACTACTACGCCCACGTTGGCAAAAAGCTTTGTGCTTTGAGATCGCTGAATGAAAAGTATTAGCATCCTGCTGGTGGGAGGGGCTCTCCTAGTGCAGAATGCTGGAGAGAAGGAAATATAGCACAGACAGGGGTTGTTAACACCCTGCAGAGGGCTCTCAGCACCTCTCAGATCACGACTTCTGTGTGCCTCAAAAGCCACTGCCCTTGTTACCAGATCTATCTGAAATTCGTGTAATTCTCTCTTGTACTAAGCCGGCACTTATCCTTCCAGCACCCGCCTGTGAGAACAAATCGGTTTCAATTAGCCATTCATTTATAGCCTTGCTTTGCTTGCCTTGCGTATGTCGCTTTATTAGCTTGGCTTATACCAGAGGAGAAATTAATAAACCCTTTCCGCATAAATCAGCAGTAATGGCACAGCTCTGCTTTTAGGGGGAACTAGTGATGTACAGCACAAAAGGAATGCCAAGCCCGTCAGAGGCTAATCTCTTACCAGCTCAAACCAGACTGCAATACACTAACCCTTCCCAGAGCCTGTCGCTGATTGAGAGCTGCTGCAGTCCCCCTTTACACCCCTCCTACTCCCTACACAGACTCTGAGGACGTCTTCCTCTTTCCAGGACTGAAATGGGTTAAGTTACAAATGAAAGTGTTTATTGTGCTAGCGAACACCAGTGGAAAGACTTTCCAGGCATCAGCTCAGGGCCATTCAAGACACCATCCTAGATCTGTTGTTCATTTGATGAGCTCCCAGAGTTACTGAAGGCTGTATGAAAATGCTGAGTTTCTGGGGCCGAATCCTCTTTTCTGATCTGCTCAGGGGTCTCTGAGGAACTCTGGGCCAGAGTGTGAACCTCTTACTTCCACTGGGAGCAGCTGTTTGCACACGTCGGCTCGTTGCTGGCCCATGAGAGCGAGGCATTCACAGCCATTGCCCTCTGTGAGTCACTGTGGGGTATCCTACCACTTGTCTCACGCAGAGCGCCCATCAGGAGTGCCACATGCTGAGCGTAATACAGATCTGAGTCACATGGAGGCTGGTGCATTCCCGGGGTGGGGTCCTCAGCTGGTGGCAAGGGGCTGCGCTACGCTGACATAAATGGAGCTATGGGTATTGACACCAGCTGAGGCTCCAGCCCCATGTTTTCGCTCCCCTTAAACGTTTGCTCGAATTCTGCTGGCGGCCAGGAACATTCTGTAACTGTGCTCAGCACAAAGGCCAGGACAGGAGCTCAGAAGATGCCTGCGTGTGTAATAAAAATCGCCTCGACAGCAGGAATCTGCAATGGTGGGAGCACGTGCGTGTCTGCGTATGGCAGGAGGCCCGGAGTTTTGCCTCGGCAGCATTGTGACGGTGTGTTATTGTTTTACAGCCATTTGCAGGTTGCCTTGTCAAAACGGCGGGAGCTGTTCAGCCCCAGACAGATGCACCTGCCCCCCAGGATGGATGGGGAAATCCTGCCAGACAGGTAACAGCTCTGGTTCCCCTGTTTTGTATTTCAGTATCTCCCCTGGGCTTCCCTTTGCCAGGGCGATGGGAACGTGGTGGGGGATGGCGAGATAAAGCAAGTGACTTGTCACAGGTGATTTGCAGTATCTGAGGACAATCTCCATGATAGTCCAGTGGCACCATGAAGGGGACCCATGCCTAATGGTTTCCTCTGTTGGTTCCCAGCAGGGAGTGAACGTGAGCCGTGCTCAGGCAGCGTGCCAGGCCCATGGGCTGAGAGAGTAACTCCATGCTCTGTTAGCTGTCAGAGCTTCTTTACAGGACCCAGCGTGTTTACTCAACCCATGACACCAGCTGCGTGGTGCCTCCATTCCATGCTTTGGGTCAGCCCCTGAGATACGTGGGCGCTGCCTCTGCAGGGCGTCAGCTCTGCACCCGACGCCTGTAATGGGCCGTCAGGCACCTTCAGCAGCTTTCTGCGGCCCTTGCCCTTGTGCTTCACCGATGGCCACGTCAGGTGCTTGTGCAAAAGACCCTCCCTGCTTCCTGGTTGGTGAGCTGGCTGCCTTCCCAGGGGCAGGGCATTGTTGCTCATGGGCAGCGCTTGGGGAGGGACTGGCTCGTGGATCTGGGCTCTGGCAGTGGTGACTTGGGGCAGGTCACTGACAGCAAGGGACTGGAGGGGTCGGATGTGGCTGTGGGGAGGCTGCTGTTTATGCCCACAGCTCCCACAAACCAGCAGGCAGGGGGTGGGCCAAAGCCAGCCAAAGGGCTTGGATGGCCTAATGCTGTTGACCCAGCAGAGGGAGGCAGAAGCTAGCGTGTAGCTGGCAGATTGGGGTAACACGTTTGGGCTGCTCGGTGGATTTTGGTGGGGGGCGCTAGCTGTGGGAGGCCTTCCCTCCATTCCCTCCCCCTTCTGCTAACGCTCAGGGCTGAGACTGGATTCCATTTCATCTCAGCTGGGCTAAATGGGAGACACGCCCGCCCATGACGTTACGGGCACTCTGCTGCTTTACACCACTTCAGAATCTGTCCCTAAATGCCCTTTCCTGCCAGATTTATTCGAGAGGCCTCATTTTGAGGGCTTCATGTTACACCCCTGGGGTGCATGCATGGGCCTGCCTAGCCCCAACCCAGGAATTCAGGCCTGTCGCAGCCTTTCTGGTTCTCTCCAGGAGTCACTATGGATTCGAATGGTGTAAAACCTGTCCCAGGCTAAATCAGAGGCCCAGTGAGTCCAGTACATGGTTGGAGGCAGATGCCTGACAGGTATAAATCAGCTCTCTTGAGGCCAGTGAAGTGGCACTGATTTCCACCAGCTGAGGATCTGGCACATTTGTAATACAAGTGCATGTGTGTGGGGTGGAAACACTGGCTTAGCCATGACTCACTGGCCGGCTGTAGCGACAGCTTGGATCCCAGCTAGGGTGACCAGACAGCAAGTATGAAAAATCAGGACAGGGGGTGTGGCGGGGGGTAATAAGAGCCTATATAAGAAAGAAAGAACCCCCAAATCAGGACTGTCCCTATAAAATCAGGACATCTGGTCACCCTAATCCCAGCTCAGAGGGTTGGAGAGATTTTCCTGGTGCCTAGAACAGACTCACCCAGGCACAGGAGGGGGCTGTCGTTCATGTCACTTTGTGGCATGGTGTTAATACCCCTTGTGCGAGGCGGGTTGTTGGGCTCTACACACACACACACACACACACACACACTCGAAAGGCTGATAGCACCTCACCGGGGATGGCCTGGCACATGTGGCACCCCCACCTCCTGGAACCAGCACTGGACAGCGCTCACCCAATCGGGGAGCGTTTGGCTCCAGTTCCAGAATTAGGGAGCGTTCAGATCAGGGGCTTTGTTTTTGCCTTTTTTAGGCGTCCTGGGCCTGATGCGTCACATGGCTCCTCCTGTTTTACCTGGTCTAGGATCCGTGGCGGAAAACAGGAGTAACACAGTGATGAATTAGGGCCATGAAGCGAGCCCCGAGCTGGCTGCATTGACAGCAAAGGAGAGTCTTTACTCAGGCAGCTGGGTACAGCCAGAGGCTGTGGGGTTCTCTCTCCAGCTCCCAACTAATCCAGCCTGCCCTCACCGCACTGGTCTCCCCAGCTTGTGGCCTGGATTAAGCCATCCCACAAGGGATGGCTGACGGCTCTCCCGTCCTAGCTGTCCCACGTATGCACTTGGCGAGAGGCCCATGTCTCACTTGGTGGTGTCAATCTGCCATGCTCTGTGCTAACCCTGGCTTCACAGAGGCTGCTCCCTGGTGGCCCGTCCCGAGCTCCTGTGACCTTACTCCTGTACTTTCAGATGTGGATGAATGCGCTGGCCCGAGCCACGGCTGCAGCCAGCATTGTGCCAACACGCCTGGGAGCTACAGATGTGCCTGTCGGGCTGGGCAAAGGCTCTCCACCGATGGGAAATCATGCCAGGCTTCGGATCCACCCACTGAGGTGGAGGCCTCCCCCGCCCTCAACCGATCAGGTAGCACCGCATGGGCTGGAGCTAGTCCTGGGGCGTGTTGCTGAATGGTAACTGCATTGCCTGCCCCAAAGGGTGCGAGGCAGTAGGGGGCTCTAGGCGCTGGAGCAGGGCTCTGAGGGCCAGGATTCGATTCTGAGGGGTGACTCTGTGGCTTGGCTGTAAAATGGGGATAATGGATTGCTGTGAGGTTTAACTGATTATTGGGCCAGACCCCCCGCAGCTGGTGGGACTTCAGGGGCTTTGGAAGCCAGCGACTGACACAGCGGCCAGCGGGGAGACAAGTGGGTCAGCCCAGTGTCATCGTCTCTCTGCGCGACTCCAGAGCCGCGAGGACGGCGCGGTGGCGACGCTGGTGCCGGCTCATTATTACTTTTGGTACGCGCTGTGACACTTCAAACTCGTACCGTGAGTAATAATGCGCTGCGGCCAGCCCTGGCGACAGACGGGAGCCGCGCCGGCACAAGGCCATGGATGTGATCCCGCGGCCTGCCCCTCCAAGCCCCTTTCCCGTGTCGGGCCATCCCCGCCATCTCCTCCTGGGCTGCTGCAGCAAGTCTCGCAATGTAGCTAAGAGTCTGTCACGGTTATTTTCAGTAAAAGTGACGCATGGGTCATGGGCCGCAAACAAACATTCACCAGCGCCCGTGACCTATCTGTGACTTCACTAGAAATAACCAGGGGACAGGGCTAGGTAGGGGGAGGAATGACAGCTGGGGTCCTCGGGGATGGGGAGGGGGGACTGATAGTCTAAGCCCCACTGCCATGTTGGGGGGGGGAGGAGGGGGGCACAGCCCTGGATCCAGTGGTCGCAGGCCTGGGGGTAGCTGCGGGGGGGCAGGTGCACAACGCTGGCTCTGGAGCTGGTGGCAGCCGGAGGGAAGGGGCACACAGTCCTAGGTCCAGCCACAGGCGCACAGCCTGGGCCACAGCCACAGGGCGGGAGGGGGGTGTAACAGCCCTGGGAAGCCGCGAGGGGGGCGCACGGCCCTGGCCCCCGTTGGAAGCTGCAGGATGGGGAACACGGCCCCAGTTGCAGCCCCCGGTGGAAGCCGTGAGGCAGGGGCCCACAGCCCCAGTTCCAGCCCCAGCTCTGGGGCAGGGGCGCGCATGGGCCGGGTTCCAGCTGCAGGGCAAGGGTGCTGAAGCTGAAGAAGTCACGGAATCTGTGACTGCTGACCTCCGTGACAACACCGTAGCCTTTTTATCACTAATTCTGCCGTGGTACAAGGTGCACAGGTCCACCCCCTGCCCCGGTTTATCTCTAGAGCGATGCAGGAGGCAGAGAGCTGAATGGGATAGAGTCCTGCCCTCTTGAGCAAATTCTTTGCTACGCCAGCTGCCCAGCCCTGAGGACAGCAGAAGCGTGGAGGACGGTGCTCTAGGCAGGGTGCAGGTGCCATTTTCCTCTCTTCATGGGGTCGATACAGCCCCGCTGAAGTCAGTGGAGCTATGCCGGTTTGCCTCCACGGTGGATCCAAGCCCATGGAAGGGTAGGACACACCATGCATATACCATAGCCAGGGCTGGCTTTAGGAAGTGCGGGGCCCAACTCGAACATTTGTGGCGGGGCCCTGGGAGGGATAACTAAAAAAACCAAAACATGTAAAAAAAAAAAGCCTTTCATTTCTTAGCAACCGGTTCCCTATAAAAAGTTCTGATTTAAGGGATGTGCCACAGTATGTATATTTTGTACCAATAGGGTTACCATATGTCTGTATTTTCCTCCCAGATGGCGATTTAAGAACCAAAAGCCTGACATGTCTGGGAAACTACAGATGTTCTTTTTAAAAGAGATGGGCCTGAACTAGAAATGAGCTCTGTTTTACATGTGTGGGTCCCGCCACTCCCTGGGGGTGTCCTAGGATGACCAGATGTCCCAATTTTATAGGGACAATCCAGATTTTTGGGTCTTTTTCTTATATAGGATCCTATTACCCTCCACTTGCTGTCTGGTCACCCTAAGGTGTGCACATGTGTGGGTCCCAGCTGCTCCCTGCCCCCCTCATTGAAGCAGGTGTGCAGGGTTACTGCCCTGGGAACTGCAGGGCACCAGTGGACATGGGGCTGGCTGGAGGCAGGGCAGGGGCTGACTAGAGGTAGGGTCAGGCTGCAGGTAGGGCAAGGGGTGCGGGGTTGGCTGGAGACAGGGGAGTGTGGGGTGGGCGGGCTGGCTTCAGGCAGGGCCACAGGGGGGTGCGGCATGGGTTGGCAGGGCTAGAGACAGAGGAGTATGGGACTGGCTGGCTTCAGGCAGGGGGATGCAGCAGGGGTTGGCTGGAGACAGGGCAGGGGCTGGTGCGGGCAGAGCAGGGGGTGTTTCAAGGGCTGGCTGTGGGCAGGGACTGCGGGGCTGGCTGGAGGCAGGGTAGGGGGTGCGGGGCTGGAGATGGGCTGGCTGTAGGCAGGGCAGGGGGTGCAGGGCTGGCTGGAGACAGGAGCTGGTGCAGGCGGGGCTGGCTGCGGGCAGGGCATGCAGGTACAGGCGGTACTACTGCCCCGGCCCTGTAAATAGCTGTGGGAGCCCTGGGGAAGGGGCGGGGCTCCAGGGGCTATTGAAAGGACTGGGGTGGCAAAGACAGCTGGAGCCCTGGACCCTTTAAATAGCCCCCGGAGCCCCCTACTACCCGAGGGCTCTGGGGGCTATTTAAAGGGCCCAGGGCTTCCCTGATTCTACTGTCCCGGCCCTTTAAATAGCTGAGGGAGCCCTGGGGAAGGGCCGGGGCAGTAGAAGCAATGGGAGCCCTAGACTTTTTAAATAGCCCGCAGAGCCCTGCAGTCCTACCCCAGGGCTCCAGCAGTGGGGCTCTGGTGGCAATTTAAAGGACTTGGGGCTCCAGCCCCTGCTGGGAGCCCCAGACCCTTTAAATTGCCCCCTGGGAAGCCGGGCCACCCCAGTACAGCGCACAGGGTCTTGCCAGTACGCTGTACTGGGGCTTTGGGTGCAGGGCCCTCTTAGGGCTGGCCCTGACCACAGCCCAGCCTAGCAACACCTGCTCCCATCAGTGGCCAGTTGTTTGGGCTTTGCGGATGGGGAGAAGGCTCCAGCGACTCATTAAGTGAAAGCAGGGCCCTGCACAAGGACAATTGCTAGCCCAGGGTAATGAGGCCTCCCCTTGCTAACTGCACCTGGCTGTAGCCCACTGTTGTGTGCCGGGTGTCAGACCATGCCTGCTTTGCTGGAGGAGTGCAGCTCTATGGCCCTGTGGAGCACAGACCCCAAGCTGCCCTTTGAAATCCTGCCAAAGCTAAGGAATGAAAACAAATCACTTTTTAAATATCTTTGGCACCTGAGCATCTCTAAGGAAAAGTGGCAGTGGCTGACAGCCGTCTCTTAATACCCTTTGGTGGAAACACAGGTTACTCCAGGGCTAGCTTAGCTACAGCCAGACAATAATTCTAAACATTCATCTCATTCCTGTTCAGAACAAAGGTAATTCCCCTCCTCAAGCACACACATTTTGGACCTATGCTGTGCTACCCGATAAGGGGAAAAGCCTGAAGAGGCCTGAGGAGCAAAGGCTGGTTGTAGTTTGTGGGGTAATGTGCCCATCAGGATTAGGGTCAGAGGCTGGGGCTTGGCCAGCTTTCTGTGTTCCTATTGTGGTTTGCTACATTGCAAAGACCACGGTCTTCAGTAAGAACCGGCATTGCTTGACTATACTAGTAGCTTGGTTGCCTGGTTTAGGCCAGATCCTCAGCAGATGGAGGATCCAGACTGGTGAATTTCTGGGAAAAAAAAATAATTAAAGGGCCAACCTTTTGCACAACCCCAGAGAAGTCAGTGGAGTCATAAGATGAGAGTAGGTTCGCCCTGGGTCCCCCTGTACAACAAACCCACTTTCAGGAGCGTAGCGGGGCAAAGCATGCAGAAGGCATGTTCATGCATGACTGAGACCTTGCCCTGCAGCCCACCCCACAGCTAAGACCTTCCAGAAGTAAGAATCCCAAAAGCCGAGGCTGTGCAAACACATGGTGCAGAGCTCTTCTAGTCCCAGGGCAGAGGTTTCAGAATAAGGGCAGATTAATTAGCTCACAGGGGTCAGTCAGTGGCACTCCTCAGTGGCTCAGCTGAGGGCAGTTGTGTGTTTTCAATCAGCCACTGGTGTCCTGGCTGGTCATTACTGCGCAAGCCCCTTTCCATAGTTCCTGGATTAGTTGAGGCAGTGGGGGGCTGCTGGTAAACTCTCCGCAGGGATTTCTAGCTAGTACGTAGATTGATGGGGGTGACACCTGAGCTGTTGCTTGTTTTCATTCCTGCAGCTGCTCAATGAACTGCTAAGGGAGCCCCCTGCGCTCAACAAGCATGTCAGTGTGTGGCACATGGGGTAGCAGAGAACAGCCAGCTCATTCCCTAACTGTCAGGAAGACCTCCGGGTTAACCCTTCGGCTGCTGCTCCCCCCAGGATTGGCAGTGGCACCTGGCTAGGTTTTCCCAGGGTGGCTGGGAAATTTGCCAGGGGGCTCAGTACACACCGCCAACTCCACCCTGTTAAGGGCTCCTGGGTTTTTTGCACCTGAGAGATAGCAGCCTCGCTCTGCCATCACAGCCCGTTTTGAGGATGATGGTTCACTTTAAAAAGCGACCAAGAGTCCTGTGGCATCTTATAGCCTAATAGACGTATTGCAGCATGAGCTTTCGTGGGTGAATACCCACTTCGTTGGATGCATGTCACCTACGAAAGCTCATGCTTCAATACGTGTTAGTCTATAAGGTGCCACAGGACTCTGTCGCTTTTTACAGATCGAGACTAACCTGCTACCCCTCTGATACGGTTCACATTAAGGAATTTTATTAATTCCTGTGGTGTTTTGCTCCTGGCAGGTGCCTCCAGTGAAATGAAGGAAGAAATGCAAGCCCTCCGGAGCCGGGTGGAAGTGCTGGAGCAGGTGAGCTCCCATCAGCGAGTGCAGCCAGAGATGCAGGCGCTTGTATTTCAGCCTTTTTTTAATGCACTTTTAAGTCAGAGTATTTGGCTCCAGTGCCTCATTGCACAGCTGTTCACATCTGGAATTTTTGCCCTTCGCTGGCTCTATTTTTAATTTTGCCACCTAATCTAGTCTTGGGTTCTGGTATCAGCATTCCCCTCTGCATTGCCCACCGATTGCAGCAAATGCTGTGACAACTCTTCCCCCCAGGAGCCCTATTAGCAGTAATCAGCTACCCCTAACCAGCTCTGCCAGCCCCCTGGCCTGGGAGATGGCTGAGCCGGCTGTATCAGCTGGTGGCAGGTCACGCTAGGTGGTCTGATAGTGTAATAGAGAGGGATGGAAACTAACAGCTCCTCTCTCTCTCTCTCTCAAAAGAAACTCCAGTTATTGTTGGCTCCATTCCATAACCTCATGCCATCGGCAGCAGATGACATTAGCACAGACCCCATCAGCCAGCTGTTCTACTCCCTGCGGCAGCTGGATAGAATCGAGTCCCTGAGTGAGCAGATCTCCTTCCTGGAGGAGCGACTGGAGACATGTAAGTAGCAAGGGTAGTTTGGCAGCGCTCAGCTAGGAGAAGGGCCTCGATGCTGGTTATTGCTAGAGGTTGTACCAGTGTGTTCTCTTCTCCCCCTGCCCCTTTTGCTATTACAATGACACTGCCGTAGACACGATCGTGCTGCTGAATTCTAATCCCAGTTCTACCACTGCATTAGGGTTACACATCAAAGAGCCATGTCCCTCCCTTGAGGGGAGTAGGTGGCATACTCTGATTTACCCGTTAGGAATGCACAAAAAACAGGCCATTTAAAGTACAAATACCAGATTGCTCCCCTCTTGTAAAGCAGATCTAAGCAGAACAGCAGACATACCATGCACATGCAGACCAACTGGATCGGTTTTGTCTATGCCACAGTTAATCTACTTCTACGCCAACTCCAAAACCATCAGCTTGTAATTAATAAATGATGGTCGCAAACAGCCGGAGTTTCATTTCAGAGCTGTTTGTGCTGAATCTGATCCCTTCATGCAGCATCCAAAGATAATAAACAGCTGCATCGAGATCATAGTTTTGGGCAGTGGCGAGGGTACATATTATCTCAGCTCCTTTTCATGCCACTGCTGTTTAGGGGCCATAAGCAGTTACATCAGAAACTGCCTTAGATTATAGGATTTGTGGGTGCAGTGTCAGAACTCAATACAAAAGTTAACAGTCCACGTGAGTTTGGTGAGTACAGGGAACACTGGGGAAAGTTGCTCCTAGAATTCTACAAGCCATTTTTTTCCAGCAATGCAGCAAATATGTGCTGTTTAGAAAAGGCAAAATTGCACCACAACTTTGAACAAAAGCATTTGATTAAAACCTTCGCTTCTGAAAAAGTATAACTAGCTGAATAAAGACCAGACCTGGGGCTTAATTTCCCACCAAGATGTTCGTGTCAGCTGTAGTTATCCAGCTAACGTGTGGGTCATGGAAATTAACCCAGCTTGCTGAAATAAGTAACAATGTTTGCTGTTAATTTCAGCATACAGCCTTGTAGAAGTTTGTGTTTTCACACAGCTGCATTAATTTCAATGGGCAGAGCCATTAGTGGCGCACTGCTCTTTGGGATAGTATGATGTTTGATTCTCCATTACAATTCTGAAGTGCTTTGTTTTATATGCAATTTGCCAGCCATTTACAACTTTTGCATTTGAAAGCCTTTTGTTTTCCATTAAATGCTTTTGATCAAACTTGCTGAGAAACCCAATCATTTGTCCACTCAGGAATTGGTGTGCAGCAGCAATACAGCTAAATTCCTGATTAGCTACCCTGCCTCTAAGCAGTAGAAGTCGTCCTGCAGTATAGTTGCTTATGTGTGGAAGAACACAGGCCCTACAAGACACAGTCAATTTTC
This sequence comes from Chelonoidis abingdonii, assembly GCF_003597395.2. Classification (NCBI taxonomy): domain Eukaryota; kingdom Metazoa; phylum Chordata; order Testudines; family Testudinidae; genus Chelonoidis; species Chelonoidis abingdonii. The sequence continues at coordinate 19,640,304 of NC_133792.1, read as the reverse complement.
AGCTGGTTCCTCTTAAAGGGGTAAAACTTTTTCTGTTACTTGCTAAAAAACAAACATTTGTTGTGGGGGGAGGGGGGATGTTACAGGCACTGCTCTGTAGTGAGTTTTTTTTGAAATAGGTTCACTGTCTTTTAAGGACACATCCTTAGCACCAGCACAATACTGGAATGTGGAGCCATGAACTGGAATATTTCCATCCTACCTTGTGATGCTGCTTAAAGTTCACAACTGTAACTAATTTGTGCCAGGCCACATCCTGACACATGGATTTTTGCCCCCCCTTTTAAAACAAGAATGTTGAACAATTGAGATGGAAACTAAGACCCATCACACTAAATTAAATAATATCGACAGTGCAAACCCTGCCCCTGAACAGGGCTTAGGAAAGTAGCTGGAATTCTCTTCCCTCCATCTTCAGCCAGACTCCAGTTTTTTTAAAAAGGGGAGTCTAGAGGCTTCAGGGTTAGGCACAGTTTTGCTTCCACACTGCTATACGGATGGGGTACTTGGCTGTCTAAATGGTAAGCAATCAACAGCCACAGCTAGAAAAACGTAGCTGTTCTTGGTTTAGAATCAGGCCTGTTATAGCTTGGTTACCCTACAGCACAGAGAGTGACTTTTCAATACCCCACTTGTACTGTGCGCTGCAAATCTGAGCCCTCTGGAGAGTGGAACAGAAGCAATAAATGGTTTGTGAATAGAAGGCCAAATAACAAGACCCTTAATTATCAGAGGGGAGCCCCGTTAGTCTGTAAAAAGCAGAGTGTCCTGGGGCACCTTATAGCCCAACAGGTGTATTGGAGCATGAGCTTGCGTGGGTCTGACGAAATGGGGATTTACCCACGCAAGCTCATGCTCCAATACAGCTGTCAGGCTATAAGGTGCCACAGGACACTCTGCTGCTTTTTACAAGGCCCTTAGTGTTAGTTGAAGCTGGAGGGTTTTAGGTGGTTTGGAGGTTTTTTGCTATGGTTTAATAGTTTCGCATTTGATGTTAAAGAAGTTCATTCCCAGACTGACTGTGTAAGGGTTCTACCCATCAATACCGAGGATCTTCCGTGAAGTCTGGGACTTGATCAGCTGTGCTGGTCAAACGTTATCCCTTTACAGACACACCCCCTCAGATTGCACATAAAGGGTCACAAGCTCAGCCAATTTAAAAAATAAAGTCCAGTCACAGCCAGGCCGTTATACTAGTACAAAGATGCCTGGCACCAGCCTGGCCCTGACTAACGCTCGCTCTGGAATTGTCTGGTTTCAGGTTCATGTAAGAATGAACGCTAATAAGAGAGAGGAGCAGACTGGATTTCCTGTCTCAGCACCCTTTGACCCAGCCTGCCGAAAGAGGCCACGATACCTTCTGCACAACATGGGATGGAGCCATAAAGAGCTTATTTTGATACGAAAGGGCCTAGGGTGTTTTTCTAAGAATTAAGCTGCTTGGAGACTGATTTTAAATTGGACTTAGGTTTTGCCCTTATGGCAAAGTTGTAGGAGATGCTCAGGGTAATAAACACTTTCTTCCAAGCACTTGGCCAGCTGGCACAGCATCAGCCAGTGCCATACAAGAGACTTGTTAAAAGCAAAACCATGTGGTGCTTAATTTGTTTGTGACTAAGTGAGGGGAAACCCTGGGCCAACAATTAATCATGTGGTACAGCAGCATGAAATGAGCTGTGCAAGCAGCAGATTGTTTAGCTTAGAAGCCTATGTTCTTAGAGAACTATATAGCCAGACTTTGCTCTTACTGACATCCAGGGGAAAGTTTTGCCTAACTGCACATTATTTCACTATTAGAGCAGGGAGGAGACAGGAGGGCTGGATTCTGCTCTTAGGCTTTTCCACTAACTCCTTTTTATAGATGCCTGAAATTCAAACAGATTCAAAATGCACCAAGTCAAATCTGGTCACTAAAACCTTCCCTCAAAGGGAACTAGTATACATTCTCCATTTGAAATGCTGGGGGGAGGGGGACGGGAAGAGGATAGAGATAATCCCTTAAACTGGCTTCATTTACACACTGAAGCCTGGCCCACTTGCTTGTCTGTGACAAGATAACCAGCTAGTTTTGCCAGCTAAACCAGGCTTGGCTCAGACTGGAACTAGGAGTGGCGGAACAGATGCACATTGCCAGCTTGCTGTGGGCAAAGCCTGCAGTGCTCATGCCTCTTTGCATGGTTAGCTTAAGGCTGCTGGAGGAAGGAGCCTAATGTTTATAGAGAACTAATGAGTCTATGGTACAATGCTTTCCTACTTGTAAACAGCCAGAGACTTGAGGTCTATTATAGCCAAGCACTGTGTAGGGTGGTGCAGTTTTTGTATTAAAGTTATGTTCTGTACAGCTCTCGGGTATGGGTTTGTCATTGGTTGGTCAAGATGCTGAGCCATGAAGGAGGCCTAGTGGAATCCAGTTGTTTAGGGAAGTTATTCTACCCTATGTCATGACTTCACCCGTAGGAGCCTAAGGCCACACTTACTGCTGAAACAGAGGCGAGCTGGGGAGGATAGCAGCTTCCTTTTGCTTGCAGCCAAGGTGCAACTTGATGTAAATGCACACACCCAGATAGGAAGCTGCAGGTAGAGATGTCTGCATTTCTCCCCACTTCCTGGTCCTGCCTATGGCAAGGGGACCATAGTCATGGTAGCCCTGGGGAAGGGTTGCAGTAGCATCTCTTCTCTGCCTGCAGGGGGCAACAGCGTCCAGCAGGAAGCTGAGGGTAAAAACAACTGTATAGGGAACATGACCAGTCCCATCACCCATACATAGGAACATGGACACTAGAAGCCCTGAAGTTACTGGAACCCTTTAGGGCAGGCACCAGCTCTGCTTGTGCCTAGTGGAGGGCCCACTGCCAGCTGTGCCTATAGCCTGTTCCTCTGCCCTGGGGAAACAGGAGCAGAAGAGAAGGGTTGCTAAGGAAGCAACTCAAGACTAGCAAATCTTTTCTGCTCCTGTCTCCTGCTGGTGCTTTTACAGGGAGGAGAGGGTACTTACCTTAGGGTTAGGAGAACAGGAGCCCAGGCTGTCCTCTCCCAGACCTTCAGCCACACCTGGGTTTGAAAGTCTTGTGTGCCCAGGAACTGCCTGGCATACACTGCACTGTAGCCATGTGCACCCAGGATGTTACCATGGAGTCCCACCAGTCGGTAGAGATCCGCTTTATATCCAGACATCTGCAGCTGGCCAATGAGATGCGAATCCAAAATCTGTATTGGTGCAGGGCTTTACACACCACATTGTAAACTAGACCTCACTGTAGAAGCTTGGACAAAAAACACCTTTTACTCCCTTATGCAGAGTCATTCAGTCCAGCTCGTTAGCTGCCAAAGCTCACTTGGCCAACCTCACCCCAGCTTTCAGGGCTTGGTTATGAGAACACCAAAGATTTTCTACAAAATTGGTAATTAGGCAGGATCTCTGCAGTAATCCTTACAGCCATGCAATCTTTGACATTTATTGTACACAAACTAACATGTATCCATGTAGTAAATAGCGATGCATTTCAGTGGAAGCAGCAGAAACTGCCTACAGCTTTGCTCCAGACAAGGCTCTCTTTGCCCGTTACCTCACCATGCTCATGGGGCAAACATGTAGCTAGCGACAGAATCTCAAATACCAAAGGGAAAATGGACAATATTGGGTACACTCCCCACCCACAGTAAAAGCTCCTCCAGGCAATAAGTTCAACTTAAACTGGGTTCTAAACAAACTCCACACAAGACTTTCTATTTAAATAACTGCTTTATAAGAATGTACATTTGATCAAACATACATTGTTTAAACGACTAAAAAACAGAACAGCAGACAACTGCCTTTGTGCACGCTCAATCTCTTTTCCCACTTCGGTCATAAACAGACAGACAAATTTATACATCTGATACAGAGTCATCTTTGGCCAAAGAAAAATATCCACCCGTTACAAGCACCCTACCATCCCAACTGCTCACTCTACACAGGAGCTGCTGGGCAGGAGGGTATGAAATCTCCCCAAGAATTTGGATATAGCCACTTTGTCTGCCGTTCTTATGGAAGGAAAAAAAAAGTGCTGCTTTGGATTTCAGAACTGAAGAGCAGGAGGATTGGTTCTGTACTGAAATCAGATTTCAACAGATGGACGCTCGAATATTCATTTGTAAACACGGCTCTAGCTGCAGCTCTGAACCATGTGGAGCTACCTACTCCCAGCATCCTCTATTTGGTTTCTCCCAGTTCTGCATTAGTGCTTTTTAAGCATTCGATTTGGTGTCCTTTATAGAAAAAATAGGAATTCCGTGATTGAGACAGCATCATCATCTCCAATGCCACCCACTGAGCAGGAGGCTTGGGGATGATGCATTGCACAAGATTACTTTACATGAAGAGATGCACTGCCTTTGTCAACTTGAGGCAACATTCCCACAAGGCCTCTAAGCAAATCCCTGGGAGTTTTCATGGTCAAGGCCTGCTCCCCCAGGGAGCATAAACATCTCTGCTGTTACTCCCTTTCAGGAGCTCTATATTTCTACTGCTGGGTGAGGAGAGTCAAACTCAGTTACCAGGAATCCCTCTAGCTGCTATTTCCAGCTGGCAAATTCAGACCGAAGGAAATATTGATTCAGGGCCATAATACCCCTCTCCCATCCAGCATGTTTTACATCTCCAGCACCATGGCTTTCACCTAACACTAACGGTCCTAGTAAGGCTAACATTCTGAGACATGTTTGTATGGCAGGCACTGTCTTTTGGTCGATGTGCAGTGTGTCGAACAGCACAGTATAGCCCTTAGGAAGCAAGAGCAGCAGCGAAGAGTCTAGGTACAAAACCTAGATTAAAAACAACTTTAAACAAAACATTTGAGCACTGAAAGCATTGCAACAAATACCAAGGAAGTGCCACATCTACCCTTCCCTCAGCCCGTCATACCTGGCTCTATCCTAAAGGCAAGCCATCACGTGGAGTACAAGAGTATATACTAAATCAGGGACGCTGGCTGTAATGCAAAACAATGGGGATGAGCAGAGAAGAGTCCCTGTCTCTTGTGGGGTTGTCTCATCCTTTTAGTTTAGTTCTTGGCATGTTAATGCATCACTTACAAACCCCAGGGATTTTGTTTAGAGAGCCTGATGGCTGCCATAATGCAAACCTCTATGGGGATGCTAAGTGTTTAGATAAAAACCTACCAAGACACTATACCACAGGTTTGGTTGAGTGTTTTAGGTTTCCATGTTCCCCCCTCTTACGCCATCCCTAAATGAGTCTGCATGGAGCTTGTCCACTCAGTGGACACAAACTTGACTTCATTAAGGGACAGCATCAAGAGTAGCTGGCCCCATAAGGCCCACCTGTCCTAGCCCAGAGACCCAAAGGAAGCATGTTTAGAGGCCCACCTGAAGAAAGCCTTAGGCTGCAAGATGGCCAGAAGTACTGCTGGGGAATTCACTCTGTCTGGAGAGTGAGCAAGGGACTGACATCTGTACAAAGCTTGCCCCAGGATTTCTGGTAAGAGCATCCTGCACATTTCAGTTCCCTGTTACGACTTGGCCATTCCATCAGGAAGGGGTGAGTGGTTGGTCTCCCATCTTTGTGTCTGAGCAGAATCACAGGTGCTTAGTGTCTTAACAAAAACCCAAACAGGTTGATTTGACAAAAAACAAATTGTGTCTAAAGTGAGATTCGAGGCTGGGAAGAATGGAACTGAGCACTGGGCAGAGACTTTAGAAGCTGGATTTCAGCTGTGAGCAAGATTTCAGCTAGGGCATCAGTCCCTGCCAGTAAGTGTTGGGAATGCACAGCCACAAGAGCAACACCATCTGAACTGCTCCCACCCTCACCTCCTCAAGCACCAACAGCTAGGGACAGGATGAGAGCGAGTTTTAATTATTTGGAGGCTGCAAAGATGTACCTTACACGGTCTTCGGCATCCAATGGATTGGCTGTGGCAAGTACCAGGCTTACAGTGCTCAGTGCCAGGACCTTAACATGGTGTTCTGCAACACCTAGTGTCCCAGCTACCTGAGCGTGGCAGGAGCTCGCAGAAGAGTTCAGAATGGTCACTGCACTAGACATCAGGACAAGAGCCCTTCACTAGCCCTTGTAGGGTGTTTGATAAACTGAGTGCAGCAGACACTTCCCCATGGGAGATAACCCACAAAAAGAGATTCACCGAACAGTAGAACTGGCCCAACAAATGGTGTGTCAACTAAGGTTACCCTAAGCAGAGGTTTAGGATTTGCCCAAACCTGCTGTAAAGGAAGGGGAGAAATCCCTTGGATATTTTGGCAATGGAAATAGGTCCTTTCAGTCCCTGCTATTTGGGAATACTATTGTTGAGGGCCCTGCATTGAGCCGTTCGCCTCACTCGTCATGCCAGATAATCTGAAAAAGGTCTCCCTCATGGTGCAGTAGCATCGCTCCGTGAGGTCCGTGACATCCTCGTCCTTCAGGCCCTTGGTCTCAATTGGCTGGAGCACCTCAACCTGGATTTTACCTAGGAACAAGAGAAGAAACTCAAGTTTTCTGCATTTGGCCATTATATAGTCACAGGGAGGGTGGAGAATGGCTAAAATACCAGTCATAATCCTCATCTTTACAACCCCAGAAGCCCAGCAGACATGGCCATAGACAGCATAGCAAAGCTCGCATGTGCTAGTTACCAGGATCCAGTCTAAATGTACCACTACATCTGCTGTAACAGCCATTAGTGGGGACAGCTCGTTTCCATATGTGTCACAAGGCTGTGTAAAAGGAGTTCCTGGCAGCAGGCACCCACACCCCAAGCATTCATGGCTTCCTATTGCAGGAAATGCTCAAAGAATGGACTATTCTGGCAGAACTTGCGACTCCTTGCCCTGTCCCCAACAGGCTATTGGCAGAGTCTATTGCAAAAAGTCATCGGTGTGACATTTTTAGAAAGTAGGGTAATTTTTGTAGCTGTTACTAACAAAGAATTCTCTAGAGAGGATTGTGACAGCACAACCCACTCATACACAATCAAATAGCGATTAGCATTCAACAGAGCCAATTTCCTTGGACACACGTCGTGTCATGAACGTCAATGTTATGCAACATACATGGCACATGACACCCAGGGTTTAGCATTTCTACATGCAATACCCAAGTCTCTCTCAGGCGCACTCTTGGGAGTGAATTGAACCACCTGGAATAAGATCTAACTCTCTGGGAGCCTTTAGATCCTTGGAGGTATTTGGTGGGATTACAGGGGTGAGTTAATACGTACACAATAAGAGTATAGTTTGAAACAAGATATTTTGACTTGATCTTTAAAGCTTTGCTTCTGCAAGTAAACTACTTCTGCTCCTTTAGGTAGGCCAGAGGGTGTGTAGCTTAATAATCTGCTCAGGTCCCAGTCACTGAAAGCCACAATCAAGCCAAGGTGCTTCACTTGAGGCCAGGCCACTTAGCTCTCAGAGTTGAAGTCATCACATCTTTGATTTGGCTGGGTGATATTTACCTCTTAACCCTCCCACCTATGGGGGCACACATTCATGTGGAAACCATGCAGTCCTGTTTGGCTTTCCCCAGACAGTAAGAAGTGCCAGCGACCCTCCACATGGATGACCAGCAGTACTGTTCTCTGGAGGTGGTTTTTGCTGTGTGGAGCAAGTTTATTTTATTTTTGGTTAATTAAACCAAGAGACCCTGCTGTTGCAACAAGCAAGCCACATACCCCCAGCTGCTCTTCTGCAGCAGCAGGAACCGCTGTGGCATACAATGGCATTTAGGGGACTCAACAGGGCTGCTAAGCACCCACTCAAGGAAAGTAACAATAGCTACTTCTTTCAGAAGTTCCTAGTTCCTCAGTTCTCAGGGTGCCCTTTACAGTCACAAAGGCTGGGTACATCCGTAGGGCAGAGCAGGTGCCTCGGAACCCAGCTAGGACAACACTCAGGAAGTCCTTCGGGGAGAGAATTACAATTCGTTCCTTTGAAGCCAAAAGCTCCTGAGTGAGCAATTAAAGAAACTCCAGCCTCACCTCACAAGAGTGTTTACGAGGCAGCAGGAGACCTTCAGGTGCTCTCTCTTACAGGGCCAGGTGCATTTTGATACTCTTGAGATAACGAGTCAGCCAAAAAGCCAACCCAGTGACCTAGCTTGCATGTGCTGAGGAAGCAGGCCAGAACACAGGAAACATCTGCTGATTATGACAGAACATGCCTGCTGTGCATGACCCAATAGCATCAGGTGCTTTGTTCACCCATTCCTTTGCCCATTATCTACTGCAAGTCTGGGCCAGATGAGAGTTAACTGGACCAGGCCTCAGCCCACAATCTAGTGCAGTAGGGTGCTTACATCTCTCCCTATGCCCCAACTTGTGTAGAGATATTGCTACAAAGGCCCAGAGGTCTTTTGCGGGGAAACCAGAAACACGCAGTCTGCCCATAAACAAGAGGGGTTCAGAGCAGTACAGTACCTGATATAAATAGCTTCTTGGCTGGATTGTAAAACGAAGAGAATGAGGAATAAACCACAGGAATAATCGGAACCTTGGAGGGGAAAAAGAACACCAGGCAGTTAAAGGGTTTTTCTGTATTACAATAGCATGGCAGCAGCCAACACTGAACCCCCATTGTGCTAGGTAGTCTACAAATACAGAACAAGTCCTAACTCTGACTTTGGACTGTAGGCTCATCAACGAATACAGAGGGTAGGAGAAAGTGACCCCATTTTACATATGAGAATGGGGAGAGTAAAAGACTAAGGCCCAGATCTTCAAAAAGGTATTAGGTGCTTAACTCCCATTGAAATCAATGGAAATTAGGCACCTGCACACCTTTGAGGAGTGGGGCCCAAGTGACTTTCCTAAGGTCATGGGAGCTTGCAGCAGGGTTGGGAATTGGCCTGAGGTCTCAGGCTGGTGCTCTAAGCACACAGTTACTCTCCCAAGTCAAAGCCTGGCACCACCATTCTCCTCAGCATGTTTAATCCTGCAATTCCCTAGGCTGATAAGCAGCTCAAACATTCACTGCAAATGCCTCTAAGCACACAAGAGGGGGCAGGTGCTGGTTAAACATTTAGGAATAGGAATCATTGCTTGCAATCATTTCTGAGCAAGGCAATGCCTCTGACAGAGGAAGATGGAGAAGAGGCAGCTATTTTTAATCTGGCACAATATGGAAGATCTACTGTTGGTGACTTGCTGAGAATGTAAATGAAGCCAGCCACCACTTCAGATGTTGTCCTTAGCCCAGTCTCTCGAAATCCATCTTTAATGACTTGTTATTGGGTGGCTAATTTATACATTGATTTGTGGTCTTTAGCTGGAATTGGCTTCTTAAATCACAGGCTCCACACATTAGAGATCAAGGAGGGTGAGACAACTATACAGGAAATAGGTTAAGAGTTACAATCTTAATATTTTCTGCTTCACTGTTGGTTATGGTCCCTTCTGCTCCTGGTATACTAAAGCTTGTTTGCATACGAACATCATGCCCTCCACAAACACAGAATGGACATGAGATATGAAGCAGTGTTTGATTTTTAGAGTCTGGTAGGACTTCCTAAGCCTGAAGAAATCCAGGAGAAAACGGTCTGGCTATTCCGCTTTAAGTGAACTTAGTAAAGTTCTAAATTAGTGGCCCAGGAAACTAGAATCCTCCATGTATCTGCTCAGGAGGCAACTGCACCAGTGCAAGCGTTATCCCCTTCCAGTACGCTGGCAACTATTTAAGTTGTCTTTACCCAATTCTCTCTCTCTTTTAAAGAGGAAAAACAGTCACAGTACAATTGTCACAAAATATGGCCACTTTAGAAGACAGACACAAGTTGATCTTCAGTTGTAGAACATACCATGCTGCAGTTTATTAAACTCATTTAACCAACCACTACGGAGTTGGAAATTAAACTATCCAGACCTCAGCCTGTATAAATTGTGCAGCATTTGTATGTATTGAACCGCATTTTAATCTTGCTTCTTCCAAGACATGGCACTAATCAATCAGTCCCCACCTGCACTGTGCTAAACAACAGACACCACAGCACCTACCAGGTCATCATGCACTATAGAGCAGGCATCACTGAGGAAGTGATTCAGCTGAATAAAGGAAGGATCTAACTGACAAAGGCGGGTTCTAACCCATGTTATTGCAGGCTAGATGTGCGGCTCAGAATTATGACTTTAGAAGCTATATAGCAAGTCAGTAGCAGAAGGAGCCAAGTTAACCAGAATCTGATGATGCTCCATGGGGTTGTTCTGGAGAAGAATGCCACCTACACCATGGTATTGGCTAGCTATCATCTCTGCCCCATGCACCTAGGAGGGCAGTCCCTTATAATCCCTCTGTTCCCCACCCATGTCCCCATAAGCCCATTTATCTGAAAAGTTTCAGGTGCCATTTTCCAAGGAGACTCGCATATTTCTGGGAGCCCAGTGAGAAAGCTCCCTCTCTCTGCAGCTTACTATCTTGGGTGCTCTGAAGACAGTGTTCACGTCAAAGGGCCTGGGTGTCATTTATTATGCTGACATTTTGGACTGCTAAAGAATCCCACGTTGCCAGTATCTGGTCACCACAGATAGACCTTTCACTGGAAGGCCTGTTTAGTGCTTTGGCCTGCGAAAGAAGCCAACAAGCGTTACCTGTGCTTGTACAGCGATATGAAAAGCTCCTTTCTTGAATGGTAACAAGTCACCATTCCCGTTCCTCGTGCCCTCTGGGTATATCCACACCTTCACCTGTAAGACGGGGAGATAAACCATGAATTCCATTTGTCGGCACACCAGAAGTTAGCTGTAGAATTAACCCACATAACCTCTCTAGTGCTAGGTCAGATCATAGATTGCATGCCTCTGTTCCTAGTTTGGAACCCCTCAGAAGATTTTGCTGTGGGATACAGCTACAGCCAGGACTGGCATTTGAAGTCTACGCTAGCCACCAGGTACTAGAGGTCAGACAACAGTTCATAGTATTCCACCCTCCCCCATCTCTTTAATCCAGCAGCTGACTAATGTTCCAGCACAAGCAGCCCTCTACTCCAACAGATGCAAGCAGTGCCCAGCACTCAAAAAACCCATTGGCATATACCGTACTCACGTTCTCATCCAGCATGGTCTGGACAACCCCGGACATCACTGTCTTGGCACTGCTCGTACTCTTCCTGTTAATGAAGATGACGCCACCCAGGTACATTATCAGGCCCACAGGGCCAGTGTACAGCAGCTCCTTCTTGCCGATCTGAACACAGTTATCTGGGAGGATTTCCATCAACCCTAAGCCCCAGGCAAAGGGAGAGTGTAAGAAGCCCACCCACAATAAGCTGTGACAACAAGAACACCCTTCTCTCCACCCACAAACCAGCTCGGCAGCGTACAAGTGACCCAACCCAGGCTTGCTGACAAGCACCCGGAGCAAACAGGTGCAACAGGCTGCATGTACAGGCAGAGCTTTGCAGAGATGATCCCTTGCTGATTCAGATCGCTGGCTCGCAAACCACCATGTGTCTTTCAGCAGCTTTCAGGTATTGGACACTAAAGAGACTGGGGCCTGCCTCCACGGCTCTGCCTCAGGGGCCTCCTTGGTTCTGCAGCAGGAGCATGGCAGAAGGGACCCATGTGCTTGCCACAGCTAGGGGAGCCTTTGCCTCTTTAACAGGGGCTGCAGCCCAGAAAGGTAGTTTTTTTATACATGCACTTACAGGGTGGCAGCAGGAGTCAATGGCTGGAGCAAGGAGCTGTGATGTAGGAGACTCTGCCATCACTCCTCACTTTGCCTTAGACCCGTCCTGCTTACTCCCATGTCTGTAAGATGGGGCTACGACATCACCATCTTTGGATCATCTGTTCCTTCCTAGACTCTAGCTGTGTTTGTACAGCACCTGGCATAATGGATTCCTGGTCCATGACAGACTTCTAAGGCACTATGATGAATAGTAATAATGTAGTCTCAATTGCTGAGCCAGCAGACAGGCTGCAGCTAGAAAGGAGGTGTACCACAGTCTCCTCCTTCGCTCTAAGGGCTCCACTAGCTTATTTTCTGGTTAGTCAAGAGGTTATTTTAAAACAAAAACACAAAAAACAAAAACCCTTTCACTACCCCTGTCATGCTAATGTCATCTATTAAGATGACCAAACCCTTGGCAAGCCAGACAGTGCAACAAGAGGCATTTCAGCTGGACTATTTACCTATGGAAGGATGAAGTGCAGTATCTAGTTACTGTCCCAGCCTGGAGAAAGTGGAAGTATGGCCTCCGGGTGCCACTCCACATACCTCACTGCCTGGCCTGCCTTTTATATCAGGCCATGGGGAGACCTTGGCCTTTACTTCAGGGCAAGGGCAGAAGTACCTTTCCACTAAACTGAAGGCTAAGATTTGACCCATGCCTGTAACTGGGGTGATACAGCTAAATCTGCTCAGAGCCTCAGCAAGCTGTAGTAACAAGTATCCTGCAAGGATCACCAGAGAGCATGGGTGAAGGGAAAAGGGGGCGGGGGGTGTCAAACAGATAGCTAAGGGTTAATGTTTCTTTTACCTGTAAAGGGTTAACAAAGGGAACCAAACACCTGACCAGAGGACCAATCAGGAAACCGGATTTTTCAAAGCTCAGGGAGGAATTTTGGTGTGTGTCTTTGTCTCTGTCTCTCCTGTTCTGTGCCCTTCTTGCTATGAGAGTGATTTCTATCTCCAGCTTTACAATCTTCGTTTCCAAGTATAAGTACAAAAGGTAGAAGAACAATAGGTTTATATGTTTTTTGTATTTACATGTGTGTAGTTGCTGGAATGTTTTATTGTATATCTTTTTGAATAAGGCTGTTTAATTCATTTTCTTTTAAGAAATTGACCCTGTATATTCGTCAACCTTCGATACAAGAGAACATTTTTATGTCCTTTTCTTTCTTTTAAAAACCTGTTTGAGTTTTTATCTGGTTTAGGCTAAGGAACGAAGGAGGGGGAAATCTCTGTGTGTTAGATTGACTAGGTTTGAATCTGCATAGCCTCTGGGTGAGGGGAGAGACACAATCTTCTGGGTTTGTGTTTCAAGGAATTGAAGCAGGGAAATCTCCTAGTGTACCCAGGGTGGGAAAAATCTGGGGAGGTAAAGAGCAGGAAGGAAGTGGTATTTCCCTTTTTGTAAACTCAGGAATCTGAGTCTTGGGGTCCCCCAGGGAAGGTTTGGGGAGGACCAGAGGGCACCAGAGACTGGAAATCTGGCTGGTGGCAGCACTATCAGATCTAAGCTGGTAATTAAGCTTAGAGGATTTATGCTAGCACCCACATTTTGGACAACTAGGTTCAGATTGGGATTTATGCTTGGGGCTGTGGGGGGGGGGGCAGCCACATTCTTCTCCCCAGAGGACACACAGCCAGTCAGTGACAGTTCAGACTAGGACTCATACCTCTGCTCTAAGTCACACCAAATCCCTCATGTGCCTGTGTTTGATTATCTCACAGCTGTTCTTACATCTGCCTCTGAAGCAATTGCTGGTGATCACAGTCATGGACCAGACACTGGACTAGATGGACCTTGGCTCTGATCCAGTCTGACAATACCTAGATTGCTATGTACCAGGCTCTTCTACTGCTCTGTTGAAAGCACCTGAACCACAAGAATACCCCTCCCTGCTCACCCAATACCCCATTACGCTGTGCATCTCTCCCCTCAAGACACTGCTGTAGTTTTCAACACCACACGTGGCAATTCCTGTAGGCAGAACTGGCTGACGCACTTTGTGACATACAGGCAGGTCTCCTGGAGCCTACAAGGCTTGGAGACTTCCAAATCTGGGACAAGCACAGGATTTCCCAAACAGCAAAGCTAGGTGCACCCAATAGTTCACTTTCAGACGGGACAGCTTCTTTTCCAACCCAAACAACTCACCCATCATGTCCAGGATGCTCTGATGGTTTGACACGATGACACATGGCCTCTCGATCTGGAAGTTCTCCAGTCCTTTCACCTCAAATCTCAGGCCATAAATATACTTGAAGGTCTTAACGATATTTTTGATGATTCTGCATAGAAGAGAGAAGAGAAGTCAGAGGCCAGCAGGTCTCATGGAGTTGATAGTGTCTGCATTACTGTGTGGAAGACGCAGCAGTAGCACAGCAGAAAGAATCTGTTAAGCCAGAGGAACAGGCTTAAGGACCAAAAAAAAGGGGTCAACACTTCCCTCATTTACCTGCCCTCACACATGTCCTGGGATGTCCCTGCACGAGCTGGAAGCTGCCTAATTTGCCCTGTAGTTTATTAGGAGGGGCAGGAACATGTAATGTCCTTCAATTCCTGTTCCAAACAGTTGTCACATAACCCCACTCTCATCAACAGCCTCCCCCCACAAGGTCTTATGCAAAGGTATCTTTGGAGCAGCTTCCTCCGAGCAGTACAGCACACAGTTCTGCAGAACAGTTGCCCTCCCACATCAGAGGTGTGCAGAGAAGCAGTGAATCCCTCATAGAACACTTTAGTGCCAAGGCAAGTCAATCAAACTACCCTTTGCTCTCCCACTGACACCAGCACTCTGCCGCAGGCCTGCTGCACTCCAAAAAGGTGCGACATTCTTCCCCAGTCTGGGAAATTGCTTTGACTTTCTCAGTCCAAGCTACATCACTGAACGGCCCATATAAGTGAAGGGCCAACAAGTGATCTACAGAGTTCACTGATCAAACACACGAATGACAGGATTTTGTAGAACTCACTCTGGAAGTCATATTTGTTACTTCTCTTCACCTCTGTTTGTACCATCATTGTAAGACACTGCCATCTGCAGGGGAAAAGCTTTCTCTAGCGAAACAGCCCACTACAGGAACCAGTTCAGTAGATTCACCACCTGCCATCTTCCAGCATGCACAATGACTAGCCATGGTGCATCAGCCCTTATGTAATGCTACTTGAGATATCAGCCTAATGCAACTGATTTGGAGAGATGTTCACTCCAAGGAGCTTTGTGGGAAGGCATAGAGCAGCTTGGGATCCTTCTCAGTGCCATCTTGGCCAGTGATTCCTGACAAAGAAGCAAGGGTCCAATCCCACAATGAACCCCGAGGAGAGCTCCCTATCTGTAGGGAGCACCACTGTCTTCAGTGGGGCTCCCCATACAGGTACAGGGGTCCAGCCGTGCAAACCCCATTGCTGCACTGGGCAGAGCTGCTTCAGAAGTTCTGGCAAGAGAAAAGTGGTTTCTTGAACCTGCTGCAGATGGGCCATGCCAGCCCCACCGTTGGGTTTCCCCAACACGCTCCATCTTGCCTGTTGCTTTAGACTGTGGGCACTTTAGGGCGGGAGCCACGTTTCCAGGAGAGCTCAGCACCCAGTGACAAGAGACTGCGCTGAGCACTTATGATGTGACTCTGTTTCGGGCTGAGCGCCCTACAGCATAAGCAGTCACTGTTGTTGCTGTAAATTGGCTCCCTTGGTTTCAATCTGGAAACAGGTGGATTAGTTTCTAGTAAACAAAGTGAGAGTTTGGCTGTTTGCTGAGCGAGTTCCATGGAGCAGAGACAGGTGACATGTGCAGACTCAAGAACCAAGACCCCACCCCGTACAAGGACATATGCTAGCTCCCTGCCAGCAAGCAGAGATTAGAGTGCTGCTCCTACCACTCATACAGCTGGGTGGAGTTTAAAGAGCCCTTATGGAATTAAGTGCCATGCCAGAGTTTTGTTTAGATTAAGGTTAGCAGGTAAAAGCCAGAACTTCCAACTGCCAGCCTCCCATCCCTCTTCCCGGCATGCCACAGGGCTGGGACGAACAGAACGACACAGGGCTGGGAGCCCTCAGCAGCTACCACAGAGATGAGCTGCCCAAACAGTGCTAGGACCTATGCAAAGAGCCTGCTGTGGTGAATAAACCCCCCATTGCCCTGCTCCAATGCTCAGCCCTACACCTCCTGCATAACAGTTATGGGGGTCAGGGCATGGAGCAGTCAGTAGGCATCCCCATCAGAGAGGCAGAGGAAGCAAGCACCTCTGTTGGGAGCATGCTAGAAACTAACAGCCTCCTTCAGCAGATGTAGGGAATAAGAGATGGGTGTGTGTGTAAAAAACTTGAACGCGGGCTGCTTTTGTTTTAGTGTTTAAGTGCTGGAGAATCTCACACTGTCATGCATACGCCGCTTAAGAATGTGTGTTTGGATCTGTGCTTAGAAGCCAAAGAGGTGGGCCAGGGTTCCCCGAGCTCAGAATTGGAGTGTGGAGCCCAGAGATCAGCTGGCCACCACATACTGGCTGTTTCAGGTGGGGCGGGGGGGGGGGTGGTACTGCTGCCTAGAGAGGAAGATGAAGGTGTGACAGCATGTATGGAACCTGGGATAAGCGTATTTCATGCTCCCCTAATGCTGGCAGGGGAAGGAAAGAGAGGGGTGTCTTGTGGCTCTCAGCTTGGGGGCACAAGGAGCTAACACCATAACCAGACCGTCTCACACCATGGGCAGCAGCAGCTGCTCTCCTCCCTTTCCTCCTGAACATGCCAGACAGCCTGGCACAGCCCCACTTGCTGAGACTGAAGTTCCCCCCACCTCCCCTGCACATCTGGCTTAAGACTGCGTGAGTTGGGCATTTTCACTCTCTAATAAGCACCCCCAGCAAAAGAGGGCCATTTCCAAAGCTCCTGCTGGCTGACATCGGCACGAAGCAGCAATTCTTTAGCTAGACCAGGCAAAGGTTGCAGTTTCATTTGTGCTCACATAGCATCTTCTGTCAGCACAACTGTTTGCACAGCCGCGCCCACCTCCTGGGCCTACCTTGGCTGAATGCCTTCTATCTCACAGCCCAGGGGCATTCACACAGAGCAGCATGCTCCGGGATGCTTTACCTTCCAGCTCTGCCCAGAAAGCTGGCTAAAGCAGATTATAAACAAGGCTAGCAATTCCTACTCTCCATAGGAAACAAAACATAAGACCATCCATCCATGTCCCAAGCTAGACCTCTGTTAGGGAGTGAGTTGCCATGGTTACTAGCAGAGTTTTAGCCACACAAGCCACCAGGCCTGCAGTTGGTCACAAGCACCCCTGTCCATGCTACACATTAGGGTTCTCTCCTCCCTAACACCTCCACCTAGCTCTTACATGGTACTTTTCATCTGTAGACCTCAGAACCCTTTATAAAGGATGTCAGCATTATCCTTATTTTACAGATATGGAAACTGAGGCCTGGGACCAACAGATCAGGGACAGAGCCAGGAACAGAACCCAGTTCTCTCAAGTCCACATCCTCTATCTGCTAGGACACCCCTCGATGCACTTCTCCCTCTCTACCTGGATTCTCTTCATTACAGCATGGCTTCTGGGAGGGGACCACTCCGTTCCTCCCAGCCCCTGCACCCTCAGGAAAGTACAGTTTCATTCAGAGTCCAACTAGATTGGAGATAACTCTGCAAGTAGTTTTGGCTTGGACTGGACAGACTGGGGCTTTTACAACTAGCTAGTGGGACACCGGAAGCAGACAACTCGAGGGAGAATACATGGGGCACTGTGCCAGCACTAGAGCTGGTCATGATGGGTTCTTCCTCTGCAGAAAATTGACAATTTTTCACATGTTCAAGTTTTCCCACAGGAAGAGTCCAACTGGTCAAAACACCAGATTCAGGCAAAGCTGTTTCTGACAAAAAACAAAACGAGAAGCAGCAGCAGCTTTCTGCAAAGATTCTCATTTTGTCAAAACATGATTTTCTATTAAAGCTGATTGAAACGTCTGACTAGCCCGACTCAGCAGCTACTTGTTTTCCTAGATAGAAGCAAGGTCAGGAGAGGGCAACTTCTCTTGCTGCATTACTACTAAATCCTATTGATTTAGAGTTACTAGAGAGATGCTGAGCAAGGCAGCAGGAGTCCCTGACAGGACAGCACTCACTCCCCAGACCAGTCAGGTCAGCAGAACACCCAATGTGGTTTGATACTGGCAGGACTGGTGCTAGGAGACTCAAGTCCTTGATCTACCAGACACAGCTCAGGAAACAAAACGTGAGCACCTCTGCATAGCACTGATCCCAACACAGCAGGGCCGGTCAGTCCTGATGCCCGTAGCCTACCCTGCACAGTATCTATGCCAAGACTTGGGAGAACGCCCTACTTCCTGCCAGCTGCAGGAGTGGTTTGTACCAGGAACATCGACCCACAGCAAATCACGGCCCAAGGACAGGCCTGCAGGAAACCAACTGGCCTCCAGGATGAAGCTAATGGTGCTGGTCTGGTAAACTGCAAATAAAGTAGGTTTCCTTTTTTCTGGTTCTCAGAGTGTCCGAATGAGATAGTGCTCCATCCACACAAACAAACTTCCAGTGATTACCAACCCAGACTGCATTCAAGTCTGCTTCTGGACAGATCATTTTACTACTAAGAGTAACGAACAGGAGACTGTGCATGCTCGGTCTGAGCAATTGCCAAACACACACACTCACTAGTTCTTTGCAGAAATCAGAGGCAAAGGTTTAGCCCATTTGTCTCACTCTAGGCACACAATCAAAAGGATTGTGTAGTGAGGTTACGAGAGCCAACGTGACGCAGTCAGCACAAGGATCACCAGTTATCCTAGCCATGAGAATGACCCAATTTCCAACCCCACCTCCCTTCCATCTCCAAACCAGAGGAGAGGTCACTGCTCTGGAAACTAGGGCTCTGCAGAAAGCAGCAGCAGGAGCTGGTTACACATTACTTAAGGGCACATACTGGCAAGAATGAGGGGGTGGCTTGATGTGGTAAGAGAAAGGTTAAAGTTGCACAACACGTGAAGAGGTTGTCCTAAAACTGCTCAGACCACAAGGGGTGACGTACTGATCTGGAGCAGTGCCAGAGCACACAGGGCCCGACTCATTCAGCTACACTAATCAGGCAAGAGGAGGGGCATTACGGCTAGGAGGTCCTCCAGTACATGTGGTGACAGCATTACAAGAGTCATAAGCCTCATAGGAAACAGCATTCCTTTATTTCCACTCCTTAGGTGGGGTGACTAGGGGTCTCCGCCAGCACAGCTACACGGTCCAGGCTTTGTAGTCTGTTGTATAGATAAATCCTGGGTCTTCCTTCAGTCCCTGACCCTGCTGGTGCTCAGTCGTATGGAGTAGCTGCTGTACTAAACTGACCTGACAGTTTTCAAGGCTGCCCAAAGGGTTAGAAAGAGCAGCCAACCTGCTGCAGCTTCCTCAGATCCCAGATGTCACTCCAGGGTCTCTGCTATGTGTGTGTTTAAACTGCACTGGATCAGGTGTGCTCACTTCAGGTTTGTAAAGTTCTTTCCAACACTACATGCCACAGTCCAAGTTCTTATTTTAAGACGAGACGCTTACATTCTGCACAAGTCACAGACACTCACCAGAGAAAGCTTCCTGACCACCAGACTGGATTTCACAAGCCTCAACAATCACACTTGATTGTGAAACTAAAACATTAAGTCTAATTAGTCAGCCAACATGTTATCAGAGACCTGACAATGTATTTCCAAGGGTATGTCTACACCGCAATTAAAGCCCCTGCAGCTGGCCTGTGCCATCTGACTCAGGCTCACAGAGCTCAGGTTGTGGGGCTCTTTAATTGCAGCATAAATGCTGGTGCCCGGACTCTAGGACCCTGTGAGGTGGCAGGGTCCCAGAACTCTGGTGCAGACCCTCCACGCCACAATTAAAACAGCCCCATAGCCTGAGCCCCATGCGCCTGTGTCAGTCGGCACAGGCCAACTGCGGGTGTTTAACTGCAGTGCACACATCCCCTTAGGTACCAAAATATATCGTCAATGCAGGATGCATTTCATGGGGCAGGCTACATGTTGGCAGCTTTAATGAGATTTCACAGTCGGCTGTGTAACAAGTGACATCTGAGCCTCACACTGCCATATAGTGACCTCTTCTCAGTCATGTTGGGTTTGGCATTATGGAACCAGGAGCTGAATCAGCAGCTGGGGCAAGGATCTCTGTACCAGGCCATAAAGTCTGCCACGGCTATCTCTGAGCTGCAGACATCATTCAGTCAACTTTCATCAGTGCAGGTTAAACCTTAATCCATTAGTCTAGGTGCAGAGACTAGAGAATGAGGCCAGGGGGATATACCAGGAGACTGGTGCTAAAGGTTAAAAGCCAAAATCTACACACTTACTCCCCATACTGTGACCCCTCCACCCTCCCATACGTGTGCATGCGCACGCACACCCCACCCCTACCTTTCTTACCACCTATGGAGACTGAGAAGAAACTGCACTGACTTCAGTGCAGCTACCTGAAGACAGCAGTTGGGGAATCACTGGCACCTGAGTACAGAATTAACCCAGCAGACATTTGGGTCCCATAATCCAAAATTTTAATCCAGATCTTCTGTGAGTGCACAGACCACACTTCTTCAGTTCATTTGGATCAGGGCTTAAACACAGAGCTGAATTAGGTACTAACTGCTTCCAGAAATTCCAGGGCACAGAACTATTTCACGTACACACACACACACACCAGAGTTCAGCTGTGCTCAACACACCAGCCCCAAAACTAACTTCCAGTTCTGCTGTAAAGCCTGGCATCCTGCCTTTCCCAGAAAGGACAGGTCAGCGCAGCCCCTTATCTACAGCAATAGCATATTCGGCACCAAACAGGAGACACAACATGGATACTCTCCCCCTCCCAGCAAGGGACTTGACTCACATACTATCCGGGAAGCTGCTATGCCAAAAAGTCCATCATTCAGCATGTGCAATCTGCCTCAGTGGAGCTGGACTTCAAAATAAGCTGACCTTTGTTCTAACCAGAACAAGTTAAAGCCATGAGTTGTCTCCTGCCCCCAGCTTTCCTCAGGAGGCAGTTTGCCTCTACACAGGCCCAGCACTACCTGCCACCCCTGGGGTCCTGGAAGGTTGTTTGTTTAACTCATGATACCCAGGGGCCCCAAAATACCCACTTATCTCCCCTACCCCCCACAATAATTGGACCCCAGAACCAGCCCTGCCTCTAGGTGTAGCATTATGGCAGAGGGGTTCCCTACTAAAAGAAGGGTAGGCAAAGATGGCAGTGTCGTCTGGCGGACAGCAGGAGTTCGAGTTCCTAGGCTCCACTCCCACACTTGACAATAACTCTTTTTGGGTGCCCAGGGCTGGCCCATTAGGGGCCAGCTGACTCTGGCTCACAGGGTTCAGGCTGCCATCCTGTTTAATTGCAGTGTAGATTTCCAGGC
Organism: Chelonoidis abingdonii; assembly: GCF_003597395.2. Taxonomy (NCBI): domain Eukaryota; kingdom Metazoa; phylum Chordata; order Testudines; family Testudinidae; genus Chelonoidis; species Chelonoidis abingdonii. The sequence goes on along the minus strand of NC_133792.1, from coordinate 19,619,233 downwards.
TCTAGGAGCCTGTGAGGTGGGAGGGTCCCAGAGCTTAGGCAACGGCCCAAACCACAATTAAACAGCCCCAGAGCCCGGGCCTGCTGAAGGTTTTTAATTGCAGTGCAGACATACCCTTCGCAGTCCTTAGAGCCTCTGTGCCCCACATCTATAAAAAGCATGATACTCTGGATGAAAAGACTAAGCTCAATGATGAGAGTTACTATCATGTACAATCAGAGAGCCAGGGTATTGGCACGTCTCAGAGGGAAGTACCCTGCTAACACGGCACAATACATTCAGAGTTCATAGACTGCAAAGCAAGTCATCATACGCCTGCCGGGATGTAGGACCACCACTAGGCAGCTAGTGCAGCAGTTGCTTGCACCAGCATGCTGCTTGTGTAATATACATTTACAATTAAACAAGGAGTCCGGTGGTACCTTAAAGGCTAACAGATTTATTTGGGCAGATTTGTTAGCCTTTAAGGTGCCACCAGACTCCTTGTCGTTTGTGGATACAGACTAACACAGCTACCCTCTGATAATTTACAATTAAAGGGGCACCGTTGTGTAGTTTAACTACAAGAGACACAGTTCTATAACCTTCTGAATCTTAATGGAATCACTTCCACTGGGCTTTTAACTCCATGAAAGACAGTTCTACTTGGATCATTTCTCAGGGGCATTTGTAACCGCAGAAATGTGTTAGGTCCGTTGTGTATAGCCTTTACAGCACGCAGGGCCATGCTGGCAATATCCCAGGAAGTGGAGGACAGCAGCTTATTTGTATACATTTACATGCATTGAATCACCACATTCCCCATCCTAAACACAGTTAGAGGAAGCACAATACTTGGATATCGTAATAGTTACACCTTGTCTTCAGTTTCCCCATGTGCTACTTCTGTCCTCTGCTCACTCTCTTGCCTGCATTCCTGCTATGCAAGTCACTATTCTCGCTGGCCTCAACTCCCCACCCACCTGGGTGAAAAAATCTTTCAGACCCACCCCTCACCCGGGAAGGCCAAGCCCATCACTCCAGTGATCGGAAGAAGTGCAGGCTCTTGACCCTCCCACCAAACTTGCACTGCAATTTTGCTTCCCTGTCCCACCTCTCCCCTTCACACATGTAGGCAAGGGAAATGAGACCAGAGTAACTGAGATGTTTGGGTGGCGGGCGGTATACTGACAGACAGACAGCAGTGCCAAACAAGGATAAGTCAGTCAGCTCTCCAAAGAATGCTTGCTGGAGAAGGGAAAGCCCTTGAATAGTGGTGTCTTTCTGAAGTGAAAGTCTTCAGACCAAGTGTTGTAACTACAAATGCTAGGACAGCATAAAGACCATTTCCCCAATGTGCTGATATTTTTTACCTATAGCTACAGAACCCTTTTGGCTGTTTATCAAGGCAACAGAACTTTGGAGAGACAGATCAACAAAACAAAAACTTGACAGGCCACACAGAAGCCAGGATCTCAACATACACATCGGAGAGTGGTGAAAGATTCAGAGTTACAGTCAATGACCCAAGGAAATTTTCAAACATCTACTTGTAGCGTGACTTTCCCTTCAAGTACAGCGGTTGCTTTGACAACACTAGAACACTGCCTTGGAGGTCAAATGAAGTACAATTAGATTTTTCTTCCTTCCTCCAGATCTAAAGAGAGGTCATGGTAGCAAGATTAACAGCAAGAGCTCAGGAGAAGAAGTTTTTGCTTTTATAGAAGTACTTTTGTATCAAGCACACTTTCAGCCTGCTTTGAAAGGACAGTTGTATATTCTCAATAGATTGAAATGTCTTTCAGTTTTGTGGTGGTTCCTACAAGCCCTTCCGTAGCCTCAGCTAAAGTATTTTGTATATACTTTTGCAGAAATATTCTTTAGCCAAATAATATTGGTTCTTGTTAGACTAGTGTTCTGTAAGAGACATCTATTGGCTGTTTACATATACAGCTAAGTCAGGTGCCAGCAGACAACATGCAGTGTGGTTCCTGGGTTTTGTGAGACCAGTATCTGTTGTTGTGCACTATGAACGGCTTAAGAGGCGCACACAAAGGATGCAGGAATTGTTATGTGCAGCTCAAGGGAACACTGGGTGGACTATTCCTATCTCTGGCCACGGCAGGCCACTGCTGTGAAAAGGTACACAGCAGTTATCAGGGCACTGCTTTGACAGCTACAACTTTGCATTTAAAATACAGATGTGAAGCATGCAGGGAAAAGACCATTCTGAATCAAGTCATTTTGCTCATATGCAAGATCAACACAGAGTAGCTTGCTGCTGCATCCCAGATTACATCATGTACCTACTGGACTTTGGCTAGGACTCCAAAAGGTTAACATCCCTACACTTCAGAAGAGGGTCAGCTTAGACACCTACCGGTCAGTCTCGTGTTTTCATACCTTATTCAGAAGACAGCACTTCCAGCTACATACTTTAGAAAGTTAACAGACAAAAATGACAGTTTTAAGCATCAGGATAAATCTGTGTTTGCTCTTTGAAAACCCTTTTGGTTGCTCACAAGATTATAATTAAACTCATATGACCACAATGCAGAAGCGCCCTCACACTAGAGTGAAACAGCAGCAATTATGGATTAAACTAGTTTATGAGGAGTGGGGAGGCATGGGGAAAGATGCCTATGGCAACTGACATAAAAATGAAGCTGCCACAGAGATAACAGAAGCAGAATCTGGTGGCCATGCTCCAACATACAGACAAGAGCAAAGAGACACACTTCTTTCAGAAGCAACAGCTATAACTGTACATGGACATATTTGGGGAATAAGAATATTTAACCTTGCTTGAGCAGGTATCCCAAGGATTGTTTAAAAAGCCAGCAGCCCTTTGACAGCAAGACTGCCAATAGAGCCAAGCGGAGTCAGCATGGGGTTAGCAACAGTAGGGAAATTTCTACAACAGTATTTCCCTGTTGAGGAAGAGGCTTTGTGGCCCTGCTCCAATTCAATACAGTACTGTCAGTTACCGGACTAGCTGCACCTCTGAACACTTGCTGGTCTGAGTGCACCTCTCATGCCTTAGCCTCCTGCCTTTACCTCTCCTGGGGTGGAATCCCACAATTTTCCCATTCTTACCTAGGGGCCGGTCTATCAGCCATTCTTATCCTGCAGATTTGACTGTGTTTGGCTGGACTCTGAAGGTGTAGGACCAATAGTTTACAGATTCTACGGTGACAAAACAGCCTTCTGCAATATAAACAATACTTGGTTTTAAGTAGAAACAAAGCATTTAGATTTCAAAAGTCTACCAGCATGTCTATCTTACTGAAAGATCCCCTGGTGGTAACTAGGTAGGCCTAGCTAATACAGACACCTTAGCAGGTTCCTGCATCCCAGTCTGGCTTGCCAAAATACACCCCATCACTGACAGCGTTTGTAAATTCTTCCAGTGGCCTGTATTCTCAGGCCTTTTCCTGTCCTGGCATCATCTTCTAACTCAAGTGTTTGTAAGAAGTGGCTTGTCTTTAGCCATTTTCTCCCCTTCCTGCTTGTTTCTCCCTACCCCAGCCCTCCATTAAACTAAACCAATACTATCATATTTAAGCATCCCAGTAACCCAGGCAACATACAGTAGTCATTCATTATTGCACAGCCACTCTAAATCAGGGTTAGTCAATAGGCAAATGAGCACTAAATCTGGACAACCAGATGCTTTTGAACAGACCTCAAAAAATATTTACTTATTTTTTGTTCACAGAAAAAATAAAAATAATTGACTATCCCTGCTCTAAATCCATCACACCTGCACCTTAGCTCCCTGCTACCACAATGGATATTTCACATTTGTAGATTTCTGGGAAGTGGTCAGGGCACATATGTGCCTGTAACAGGAAATGGTAACATAGAGTCTCTTTTCAGTTGCCCTCCCTGCTTCTTCCCCACCCCGCCCGCTAGTTCCACCAAGACACTTGTTTAGTCAGAAGATCTCTCTCTCAAGTAAATCAGGACAGTGATAGGAAGTTCTACAGCCATCTTCAGCTTGCCTGGACTCTATACAACACCACTTTCAGCAGTGCCAGAGTGAACACGATCAAGATATTACAGCTGTGAAAGTCCCAAGTGTTCTCAAAAGCCCATGACTAAGCATTTTCCCAAAGATCCTCACCCCAAGCAGGGCTGAACATGGTCAGAATCAGAGCCGCATACCTCTAAGTGTAGCACTGGTGCCGTAATACAAACAGAAGTTTTATCTTTTCCACTAACAGAAGCTGGTCCAATGAAGTACAAGCTTTTGAGCTACACAGAGCTCTTCTTCAGGTCTGGACAAGGAAGTGGGGTATCTGAGCTACATGCAGGTTGGGAAAGATTGTTAAGCAGAGGCAAAACAAGTCATGATGCCAACTGGCACAGGTTACCTAGGCCCGAATACAGCTCACTAGCTTTCTTTAGAGACTGGAATAAACCAGGAAAAAAAAATACATTAAGTGACTTCCCAGCTATCACATCTTCCTTTAGCACTTTCAGTCATCAGGTGCACTATTGTGTAAGTAAGTGACGAGTTACTCAATCTAACAGATCGCCCCACTCAGTCGGTTGTGTTTGACTGTAGGCAATGAGGTGGATAAAAAACTGAACAGATTAAAACGGCTCGAGGAGTACAGTGTTTAGAAAACCTCTGTCTAACTAATACATGTTCTCCAACTAGCAACTGAGTGCATTAAACCTACAGAAAATCCACACTCACTTCAAAACAAAACTACTACACATGTAAGAAGCAGAAAAGAGGACATTCTAATAATAAAGAAAGATTCCCAAGTATGTTTACAGTGCAGATCACATCTTAATAGAAACTTCATGGAGCTCTCTCCTTCATAACCACACAGGTCACCTCCCTGCCAATTTGCAATAGCTTTAACATCCTTGGGGCTGCAACAGTAATTGGTTACAGGGACAAACAAGGGTAGGAATGTATTTTTAGCCACCACACCTTCTAATACAGTTTAATAGCTGGAAAGGAAGAGAGCCAGCACCCTGTGGCCTGACATCCCTTGGCAAGCTACCTGTGGTAAGTGGGCCACAGTTCAGTAGCCCACAGTAGCTAACCGGCAGTTAAAAGCTGTCAGCGTTTTGGTTGGAAGCCTCTAAGGAAGAGGCAGGAGAGGGGAAGAAGCATTAACATCCTAGTTCTTCCTCCTCCAAGTGTTGCCTGCTACCAAGGCTTGTAAGCCACCTGTATTAGTCTCCTCTTGCTCAAGTCATTCCGAGCTGTCACAAGACAGGATTTGTGAGCGAGCTGTTGCTCTGACAGCAAAGGATTGCAGCACCATGACTACTGGATGGGGCCCATCGCTGAAGGAAGGGGAGGACAGTCGGTCTAGGAAGAGGACAACGCCAGGGTTACAACACCGGGCTAGTTTTGGGGCACAGAGAGGGCGTGCAGCCTTTCAACAGCTGCCACCCCAAACAAGCAGACAGGCTGGTAGCAGGCCAGGCGGCACAGAGGAGTTTTAACAAGCGCCCCTCTGAGGCCCTGTCACACCCGGCTGGCAAACAAGCCCCCTTTAAAGTGCTGAGCTCCCCCCGCCCGGGAGCAGGTGCCAGAGCAGGTCAGCGGGGCAGGGGAGCTGGCGGGTCCCAAGGGGGGCACACGCGTGAGCAGCACCCCGAAGGGCACAACCAAGGCCCCCACCGCTCAGCAGGTTTCCCCCCACCCCGTCCCGGCTGCCCGGCGGGGACTCGGCCGCCCCGCTCCCCACCGGAGACCGCGCGGGGGGCTTCCCCAGCCGGCTCGGGGACCGGCCCCTCTCCCGCCGCACTCGCCTCATGTTGCGCACGGTGCGGCCGCCGTGCCGCAGCAGGCAGAGCGGGACGGCCAGCGCCGAGGCCACCACGCACAGGACGCAGTAGAAGCCGATCTTGAGCTGGAAGTGGGCGGCGGGGCTGAGCGCCAGGAGCGCGGGCAGCAGCAGGAGCAGCAGCAGCAGCAGGGCTGCGCCCCCCAGCAGCCAGCTCGGCTCCATGCCGGCCGGCCGGGGCGGGGGTGCCCGGCGGGGATCCTCGTAGCCGGGCGAAATCAGCCCCGAACTAAACCCAGGCCGCCAAGGGGCGGCCCCTGCCGCCCTTAAGGGGCGGTTCGCGCACCCCGCCCGGGGGAGGGGATCGGCCGGGCCCGCCCCGCCAACTGCCGCCCGCCCCACCCCGTGCTCCGGCCGGGCGCTCACACGGGGCGGGACCCTTGTTCCTCACGCCTGCTGCGGCCGAGGCTCCTCCCTGCCCCGGCTGGTCCTCAGCTCCGCCCGGGCAGGGCCGCTCTCTTCCTTCACCCTGGGGCTGCTCCGGTCACCCTGGCACACTCAGCCTTCCGCGTGCGCAGCCTGCCACACTCACTCTTCCCCGTGCTCAGCCTGACACACCGAGCCTTCCCCTGGTCACCCTGACACACTCACCGAGCCTTCCCCGTGCTCAGCCTGACACACTCACTCACTCTTCCCCTGCTCACCCTGACACGCTTTCTTTCCCCCACCCCCGACACAGTCACAATTCCCCGTGCTCACTCTGACACACGCACTCTCCCCCCACACCCTGACACATGCACTCTTCCCCTTTGCACACTGACACACTCACTCTTAACCCGCTCACCCTGACACTCGCTCTTTTCTTCCATCTCACCCCAACTCACTCACTCTTTCCTGCCCTGCATCCTGACACTCTTACTCTATCCCCCTCTCTGTGACACTCATGCTTTCGAACCCCCAACACACACTTTTTCCCTCCCTGGCATCTGAGCACCAACAGACACTTCCCAGCCAAGGATATTACTGGGCAAGACCCTCTGCGGACTTTCCCTGCCCCTTCCATCCAGCTCACCTGACCCAGGCCCTGTGCTCTCCAGTGTTGGCATTCCCTTCCTGCAGTATTTAATGAGACTTTGTCGGCACCACAAGCTAAGCAAGTGATGCCAAAGGGAAAGGAAAAGGCAGACCGCTGTGGTGCCCATCGGGGAGGAGGGTCTGACCTGTCCAGGAAAGTGTCACATGCTGTGTCCTGGGTTTGATTCCCTGTGTCCATTTTTCAGCACTGTCCATTCTGTATCCCAGGGCAAGCTGGTATGCAGCGTGATACTGACTTTGGTCTCTCTTCTTTCTCCCAGGGTCAGGCAAAATTTTTCTTCATCTCTTTTTGAAGAGGCAGCTTTTATGATTCCTGATCATTTGAAGAAAGCTCATAAAACGCCATCTTTCAGACACTGGCGTGGAAAGCATCCCTGTGCTTCCATCTCTCAGTCACGTTGACTGCACAGTTGCTGCTCTCTGGATTTAGACTGTGCTTTGTATCTGCCAATTTCCATCTCTGGTTTGTGGTCACTGGAGACGGGGGACTGACGATACATAGGAATGATTGTGTTTTCATTTTTAACTAGTGTTTTATCCTCTAGTGCTTTGCAGTGGACAGAACATTTGCTGCATTGGTTGAAGTGGCACCAGAAGTTGAATTTTCTTTCCTGCATGTTGATTAGCAGGAGGGATTGCTCAGTAGAGGTGGTAGTTGGGTTGTAGTCACAGTCCAAAGTGACAACAACTGAGAAGTCAGCAAGTGTTGTCAAATATTTATTATGTAAAGAGACCAACTCTCCCATTGTACACGCACCCCACCCATTATAGAGCCCTCCCTGCAATACATGAATAATCCTTACTCATACAAGTGACCATATTGGGCCTTATTCTGATCTCACACTGGTGTAAATTGGCACAACGCCCTTGAAAGCAATGGAGTTACACCACTAAAAACCCAGTGAAGGTGAGGGGGGAATCATGCTTAACTGCCGTGGGACTGTTCAAGTGAGTAAGGCCAAGTCTATTCTAGGAGTGCTTTACCATTCTCGCAATATCAGTATGCTTTATGGGCAAAATGCCCCTAGTGTTGTGCAGCTCATACTGGCAAAGTGTGCGTTTATCAGAAAAGCTTATTTCAGCCACCCCAAGCCAAACAAGTTGTAGTGCTAAAAGCTCAATTTTGCTGGTATAACTTTTGTCTACACTAGAGGTGTTTGCTGTCACAGGTGTGTTGGTTGGGGATCGTACCTCTTCACACACTGACCAATGTAATTATATCAGAGAAGTCTGTAGTGTAGATATTGCGCAAGGATTGCAGGATCAGAAGTAAACACAGACTAACACAAACACACACACAAGGTATTTAAAGAGAAAAGGAAAAAAGGTTAAAATAATTCACCAAAGCGGGATCTAGACTAGAATCTTTTGCCGATATAGAATGTCCCTTAAAGGTGTGATTTTTACACCATTTTTATACTTGCAAAAGCCCTAATGTAGACAGTTATACTGGCATAAGCTATACTGGCAAAAACGTTCTTTTGCCTCTATAAGCTGTGTCTATTGTCTATACTAGCTATACCAGCAAGCCCTTTCTAATGTAGACAAGGCTTTTTGGTTTCACTTGCACAAGCTGCTTCGCAAGTGGGCTCTACATCTGCACAGAGCCCCGAAGAAGTCACAGTAGGGCTTGTTTGTACAAAATCAAAATTTGGTGGGCAAAAGTTAAATTGATCGTGTCCCTTTAACACACGGTGAGCCTTTGCTTTATATCATTTGTACCCATTCAACTGCATAACATCTGAATACAGATGTGTAAATGTTTTCCAAAGGGCTACAGTTTTTCAAATTCTAAACACATCCCCAATCTCTCATGCAGCTCTGATTTTCGGATGCACCCTGACATTGTGCATCACCTCTTTATTCCTTTTCAGCGTGATAACACTGCTCACAGAGGTATGGAATTTCTACCAAACAGAGAGCTCCCTTGATTCAAAGGTGTTCTCAATTTTCAACACTCTCTGCCACATTGTTGGAGATGGACAGTACACTGCAATTTACTAAGCAATGTATAAGAAGGAACAATAACAAATGAAGCCCTTGCTCCCAGAAATCCGCTAAGGGCTCAGACCTGCAAACGCGTAGCACTAGGTGAAGTGATGATGATTATGAATGAACCACTGAGCTTTACCGCTTTCACTTGACACTGGTATAAATCCATTGTCTTTGGTGGAGTTACTCCTGATTTACACCAGCGTGATAGCAAAATCAGGACCAGTGACTTCACTGGGTCAGTTCATGGTGGCAAACATTATCAACCTGATCCAAAGTTCATTGAAATCAATGGGATCATTTTCATTGGGTTAAGTGAGTTTTGCAATAGACCCTATTCCTGAAATTCTAGCCCCATTAAAGTCAATGGGAAAACTGATTAACTTCATTGGAGTAGGATTTCACCTGAAGACTGGTAATAAATATTTGTAGGATGAGGCTCTTGTGCCGTCTAGGGCTGCACCCAGCTCCTATTGACTTCTCTACATCAGGACCTAAAAGTCACAAAAAGACAGAGAACAGATCATAGATAATGAACACCATGGGGTCATTTTAGTTAAGTCCTCCCTTTACAACCTCTTGTCCTTTCACTGTGATCCCTACATTCAATAACAGAGGTACAGACCTTTCGCATCACTTAGCAAAAACAGGGTCTGCCTGTGTGTATTTTTACTGTCCTCTTAAAGAGGATCTGATCATTCAGCAGCTTTAATACTTAAAAAGAGAGACAAGTGCAGCTGTTACATCTCTTATTTCTATAGATCAAGGCTTGCAGTCCCTAAAATTGTTTGCACCAGTGTTATGCAAGGAGGGCAAGAACGTTTCACCCAGTGACTTCTCACAGCTGGCCTCATGATTCCCACTCATACCACCAAGAAACCTGATTTTATTAGCATCCAGATACTGCATTAAATTAATCTGTGTAGTCTGTACCGTACAAGACTTTTCAATTATCCTTGTTAGGATTTTGCACCATACAGCATGTGTTTGTGGAAATCTTTGAACTCTTCAGTGCTGGAACACTTTTGCATTGACTTATTATGATACTCACTTTTGTTAACGTGTTAAGAAAGTTACTCACAATCTATCACTTCGGGGTCTTATAGCTAAGCTACTCTGCTTGAAAATAGGTGCTATTAGAAAAAATGAAATTTAAAGATGACATGAAGTGATGGTAGCAAATACAATATAAAAGAGATCATTGTGTTATCAGTTTATTTCACCTACCCGTCTCTCATAAAGTGTTAATGTCTATTTCCGCTATAAGTCTTGAAGCCCTCTGATGGATTTGCTTGAGCAATGCAAATGAAACACTTAATATAAGTCTGTAGCTGCTAAGTGAAGGAAAAGGAGTAATTTCTGATGCCAAACTAGAAAACCAAACATGGACCTGTACTGTATGTTAGGAAGTGGAGTGGTTATATTGAGTTACTGCATAAAGAAGATAGTTATCTCCGGATTACAACTGCTCATGCATTAATATTATCATAACAAACTGATTTATACAGTTGCACACACAAGCCCCCAAGTACTTCACAGAATGGCAAGAGAATGTGGCAAGGATCACATCACAATCACTGAAATGCAGCCAGCTCTGGGCAGGGATTAAAGTGAAACACAGGGTAGCACAGCTACCCCATCCTCTGCTGAAAGCATAGGGAGAGCATCTCTTCGTGGGCAAGAGTCAACAACAATGTACATTATACAACATTCTGTATTTTTAATAAAACCTACTAGATTGTGCAGTGCATTTTGCATATTTAAAAGATTGATTTAATTATTCAGATTTATTTCAAATGTGCCTCTGAGTGGCTCTAAAGGCATGTGTCCAACACGTTTATGCAAAATCAAAACACCACTGACCCTGAATAGACTGTAAGCTCTTAGGGGAGGGGATTGTCCTTTTAGTCTATATACAGCACCTAGCGCAGTGGGGCCTTGAACCTCACCTGAGGTCTCTAGATGCTGCCACAATACAAATAGAACAAACCAAGGCCCCAATCCTGCATTTCCCATTTCAGCAGACCTACCTATGCAGGCCCCACTGACTTCAGTACTGCTCTGTAGAGGCATAAGAGAGCCCAGCTGGGCAGCTTGTAGGATTGGGATTTCAAACAAAATCTCAAAGACATAATAGATTTTTTTTAAATGCTCATTCCTGGATTGTTTGTACAGCACTGTTATTGTTGTTGTGACTAAATTCCCCCCTTTCATGACTGAGAGCCTGTATCTATCAAATGGGAGCTTCTCCACATCTGAGGCCTTGGAGAAGCTACAGTTATATATAAATATGCACAAAAACGGTGACTTTCCATTTACTTTAAATCAGACCAAATCCATGCAAGTGGGTGGGGCAGAATCCCAACAAGGTTATTCAGCTTTTACTTGTTTTGATTTATTGCCTCCCATGGAAACAGTACAGGAAACTGAGCAAGGGCAAGAAGCAGCCACTTTTGATTGAATAGGTTTCACCTAGAAAAGAAAGAAAGGGAAAAGCAGCTCTCCCTCTGTCTCTCACACCCACATGCACATGCAGGGCAGACAGAGGAGATGAGACAAGTGTGTGGGGAAACAGGGAGAGGTGCAAATAAAGGAGATATGCAACCAATAATTTTGCATAACCCTCTACATAGCTGAGCCCGGTGGATGGAGAGTGAAGGTTTTACTGCCTCCCAAGCTCTGCTGTCAGTGAGGCCATGCTGGGCTTCCTTGGGCACAAAAGGGGCTGAGGAGAAGGCAGGGTCATGGTCTGCCCACTGCTCGGATGTAGGAGGTGAGGAGCATGGCTACTATTCTGAAGGGATGGATGGGGCCTTGGGGGTTCTAACCCTGTGGGTCTGGGCTTGTGCTCCCATCAGGTTCAGTGCCCCCTGGTGTTCCTGCTGAGATGGCCCTCTTCTACATAGCCTGCCAACATGGCACAGTGGGTAAAGCTGGCTAATTGTGTGGGGATTCATTCCATTACAGAGACCTGCAGTGCCAACAGCTCGAACAGCTCTTTTTTCTTCATCTGCTTCTAGCACTTTGGGCGGCTCCCCGTCCCTGCAAGCAGCTCCCATCCCCGCTGCTGGTGGCAGAGGCGAGGCATGGCCAGGCAGCATGCTGCACACTGCCTCCATCCTCCCTGCCCAAGCACTGACTCCGCAGCTCCCGTCCCAGCCCATTGGCCGAGTCCAGGAACCACAGCCAATGGGAGCTGCGGGGGTGGTGCCTGCAGAGCTGCCTGGCCACATCTCCCCACCACCAGCAACAGCAGGGATGGCGAGTCACTTGTGGGGGAAGCTGAGCTGCCCGAGGTGAGAGCCTCCCACGCCACAGACCTCGACATTTTTACAATGGACACGTTGCCAACCCCTGGTGTGTGTGTGGGAGAATACAAAGAGAGAGCTGCTATGCATTTGTGTGTGTGCACGCCCACATGTGCATTTATAAGCATGATTGCACTGATGCACTTGGAGGCGTTTGGGTGTGCATGCCTGTAAACACATTTGTGTGTGAGCACCGAGTTCTTACAACATGCGCCAAAGGTTCGTGGTCACAAGTTTATAATTAACACTTCCCCTGTTCCCTCTTGATCTTTTCACTGCGGACATGCAGCTGTAATTATGTAGAAGCCAAAAAACTGGTTTCCCAAGACAGCTGCTGTAATTACCACTGTGCAAAGGGCTGCATGAGCCAGAGCTGCAGATGATTTGGGGTTTGGGAGATTTAAGTAAGAGGTGTAATACAGATGAAAAGGGAAGCGAAACAGCTCAGTCAGTATCATGCTGCCTGCTCTGTCATCCAGACGCCCTCTCTTTCCTGCTCTGCTCCTTTGTTTCTATTGGGCATTGGGCATGTAGCAGTTGTATCCCTAGCAATCACACTGGCGTCATTGGTTTTGAATGGTATCTCAGATCGATGGGCAGACGACCAAAGATCTGTGAGTAATAATACGACACTACTGTGCCATTATTATTGTAATACTATACGAATCATTCATGCTGTCCATTGGTGGGTGGTGCGCCTATGTTTTTAATGAAAATAAGGGTCTGATTCACCTCTTGCTTTACTGGCAAGTGACTTCGCTGAGTCGGGGGAGTTATTCCTTCTTGAGGGCTCAGCACTTTGGCTCCTGTTCAGAAAAGCATTGAAGGCCATGTATAACTTTAGAAATCAGTGGAACTTAAGCACAGGCTTAAAGTCAAGCATGTGCTCAATTGCATTGCAAAATCAGGGCCAGAGCGCTCAGCACCTTACAGGATTGAGCTCTGACACCCACCTGAGATAAGAATCAGGTCAATATATCTGTGCACTTCTAATTTCTCTGTAAGACTCCCGAGTTCTTCTTTAGTCTTTACAAACCCAGCACTCCTTCAGAGGTGTGCACTGCAAATGTTAATTAACTATCCCTCACAACAGCCTTGGTGTCAGGGCAGTTTTTTATACGCCTTTAAACAGAGGCTCACAAAGGTTAAGGCCAATATTTTCATACCTGTTTGCCTAAAGTGAGGCTCCAAAATTTTTATTTTGCCTCCCAAATAAAAGATATCTCAAGCTGGGCTTCCCAAAAACTGGGACACCTAAAATCAGTGGGATGTTTGAAAATGACATGGGGCACGTGACTTGCCGAAAGCGACACAGTGAGTCTGTAGCAGAACCAGAAATAGAACCCAGGAGTCCTACGCTGAACGCTCTTCTTCCCTGGCTGTGTCCTGGAGACAACATTATTTATGATTTCCACTGATGCTGCTCTGAACAAAACAAGGTTTACCCCAGGGTAGATGACTGTATTCAGTGAAGGGTAATGGTGAAGCCAGCCCACTAACTTCAAAGAGTTTCTCCTTGAATTACCGCAGTGTGAAAAGAGATTCAGGCCCACCATTCACCCATGTGATGTCTCAATAATAAGTATCCCACTAAACCTTTGATCCTGAAAGTCCCCAGTAGAACTGGTTAGGAATTTTCTGACAAAATGGTTTGTCATCGAAAAATACCCATTTGTCACACCTGAAACATCACGGGAAAGGTTTGGTTTCAACACATATTTTTGACTATAAAGTTTTGAAATTGTCGAAACATTCTGTTTTGACATTTTCAAAACAGAAAATTCCAGTTTTCTGGCTCAAAACAACTTTTGGTTTAGAAATTAGAACAATTAGACTAAAATAAAATAAATAAATCTAACGTTTCAATTGACACAAACCATTTTTTTTTCAGCTTGTAAACACTTCAAGATTTTGAATCTTTGCACTGCTTTGGCGTGGAATTTTTTTTTGATATCTCAAAAATTTTCATAGGATGGGATAATAATTTCCTGTCCACCTCTAGTCCTGGCATGGAGTGTGAACTTGTTTCACTCCAACTCAGGAGCGAGCAGAGGCCATGCATGGGAACAAATAAAGTTAGCAGTATAACCAGTTTTGAGATTTTATTCTGAGTTTCATGATATTTGTGTTTTTTTCTTAATGCTCCAGGTGCTGGAATCAAGAAATTACCTGAGAATCTCCATTTTCATTGACATAAAGTTCATCTCCAGCCCTTGTGATTGATGAGAAAAGCTTGGAGACATAAAGCAAAAACTCAGAAACCAGAAGACAAAGAAAGAGAACTCAACATTGATCGTTTTAAAAAATTCTGAATGACTTTTAAGCCAATCTCAAGGTTTGGGGACCTGACCCATGTTTTTTGAACACTTGGGATCAGCGATACTGGATTAAATGCTTGGCATGACCCTTTGCACAGAGTAGCAAGGCCCTGAATCCTGCTTCCCTGCAAAAGTGCAGGACTTAGCAGAAGGGTAGGGCTTGAGTGGAGAACAGTGTCTGGAGTGCATAGTGCTAATGATCGGCTGGTAGACAGGAAGAAGGTGGCGTCTTCCCAGTAGTACTGTCATTAAAGGAGCATAAGGTTCCCCGCCCATTCGGGCCAGCTCATTGCTTGCATGTGCACCTCCCCACACCTGCACTGTGGAGGATCTGGCTCTAACTGGGATCTCCTGCAAAATGAATGCTATTCTGCAAGGCATGAGGTACTCAGAGCTATCCTGCATGCAGTACCTGCCTCTCTGCCTGGAAATCTCTTTTGCAAAGATGCTAAGGATCCTGCCACTGCTGGAGAGCTGGGCAGGGAGAGCCTCAGGTGGTCTTTAAAATGTCCCCCATATTTGCATCACAGCTTCAAACGTTACCCTGTTCTCCTGCTGTTTCTTTTGAAGCTGTGTCTCCAAACCGCATTTTACTTCCCAACCTCCAAAAACTGAAGAAGGAAGGAGTCGAGCAACCCCTTATGGGCTATTTATCCTCAGGTAGCTGGGAGTCAGGAGCTGCTCAGCAGATCTTTAGAGAGGACAGCACTGTGGTAGGCTAAGCCACGCGGCCCTCTAGCAGTTCACCTTACAACTAGTCTAGCCCTCTAGTTGTAAGACTCCCTGTGAAAGAGACACTTGCATTGCAAACACTGCAGAATCAAAGTCAAGTGCCAGGAATAATCCCACATCTGGGTAATGCTAATGTGGATTAGACATAATGACTCTGATCCCCAAAGGTATTTAGTTGTGTAACTCCCAAGATGACTTTTGAGAGGGAGGGAGGAAGGGGAGATTTAGAGCCATCTTTGGCATTTCACACACAAACCGTTTCTTTCACAAACGCATTCACTCTCCACCCGAGGAATCTCATTTTCCATCAGCAGGGAAAAGGACAAAGGAATGCTGCAAGATGTGAAACTGGGTGCAGGGGAGTGTCTGGGGCTGGTTTATGACCTCATGTGCACTGGTCCAAATCTAGAGTCATGTCATTGATTTCAATGGAGTGACTCTGGATTTACACAGGTGTAAATGAGACTAGAATTCAGCCACCAGGGGCCAGAATTCTCCAAGGAGCTCAGCTCTCATTTAGGCATGAAAATCAAGAGCCAGCTTTTCTGAACAGCTCCACACCCAGTCTCATGTGCTCGCTGGAAAATCTGACCACAAGTCTCACAATGGGAGCAGCCAGGAGCTGAGCTGTTAGGAAATGCTGCCTCTTATTTAGGTGTCTGGATAGGGGCCTCACTCTTTGGAAGATAAGGCTCCAATTGTGAATGCTGAGCACTGGGGAGCCTGGCCCTATATGTTTCTAAAGTAGGGTGACCAGACAGCAAGTGTGAAAAATCGGGACAGGGGGTGGGGGGAATAGGAGCCTATCTAAGAAAAAAAACCCAAAATTGGGACTGTCCCTGTAAAATCGGGACATCTGGTCACCCTATTCTAAACTGAAGTTTATACTACTGTAAACTAAACCTACCTTTGCCTCTTTCTATCACACTGACAGGGCTGAGTTCAAGAGGTGGGCACGGCTGGGTTAGGAGACAGTGCCCCAGCTGCCAAAGCTGAGGGCAACCTGACTATTTTGGCAGGCCTCACTCTCAGCTGAAAAACAACAAATCCAGAATTGCTAAAACTCCTGCGGAGAAAATGTCTTTGGGGAACAGTTTCTCTCTCTCTCTCCCCTCCCTTTGCCCCCCCCCAACACATTCATGTGCATTTACCTCTTATTGATTGCTTCCTTTGAATGACTCCAGCTAAAAAATCTTGTAGCTGCAGCTGTGAGGGGAGATCAATGGAGAGGCATTAGCAAGAGGCACAGAGAAAAGATCTCCTGGGCGGAGGGTCTCTTCAAAAGTCCTCTCTGGGAGCAAAACCACCACATCGATATTTCATCATGACTTCTCTCTCCCCTCTTCCCCCAAGAGAGCTTGATAACAAAGCAGGTCCTCAAGTCTTTCACAGAGACTAGATTATAACTATCCCAATTGATCTGATATGTAAACAAAAAGGAGGCCCTTTAAGCCAAGCGACTTATTGGCAAAGCTCCAATGGCTGCACAGACAGGGTCAAACTCATTAGTTTCTAAAAGCTTGGAACCTGTCTCCTATGGATTGTGGAACCTGAGCTCCAGAGAAATTCAATTAGCTTTGGCAAATTTTAACTACTCATCCCCAGAGACTTCCCAATCAGCTGGCTGCTCTGGTTAGACCTTTTCACTGATGTCAGAGTCAATTTTCTTTCTTCACTCGTTAATGTAGGCCGCAGATTTTGACCAGGGTTGTTTGTATCCAAAATTTGGATTCAGTCCTGTGCAGAGCTACAGGCCTCCCCCAGTGTTTGGGTGCAGATCCAGACTTACCCAAACACCAAGAGTGTTGAGATTTGGTTCCATCCCTCATACAAGCTGTGACATTTGGATCCTGGGACAGCACTCTCCCAAAATTCAGACCCAGATTTTTGGTTACTGGGGATTGTTCCCAGTAAAAATAAACAGGAGGGGAGGGGAAGACACAGAATAATACTCTGCAAAGCCAGGTTTGGTCTATGCTTAAAAGTTAGGTTGATATAGCTATGTCGGTGCAAGGTGTGAAAAAAACCACACCTCTGACTGATATAGGTATTCTGTCCTAACCTGTAGTGCAGACACAGCTATGTCAATGGAAGAATACTTCCATCAAGCTAGCTTAGAGGGCTAGTCTACACTGAAAAATCCACACCCCAGAGAGATATAGCTCTACCAATCTGTGCCCCGCTGTAGACAACGCTACATTGATTCAAGAATTCTTCCATCAAACTAGCTACCGCCTGTCAGGGAGGTGGAATAACTACAGCAATGGGAAAACATAATTCTGGGCTGGATTAGCAGGAGTGTTGTAAGCAAGACACGAGAAGTAATTCTTCCGCTCTACTCTGCACTGACTAGGCCTCAGCTGGAGTATTGTATCCAGTTCTTGTCACCACTTTTCAGGAAAGATGTGAACAAGTTTGAGAAAGTCCAGAGAAGAGCAACAAAAATGATTAAAGGTCTAGAAAACTTGAGCTATGAGGGAAGATTGAATAAATTGGGTTTGTTTAGTCTGAAGAAGAGAAGACTGAGAGGGGACATGATAACCATTTCCAAAGGTTGTCACAAGGAGGAGGGAGAAAAATTGTTCTTTTTAACCTCTGAGGATAGGACAAAAAGCAATGGGCTTAAATTGCAGCAAGGGCAGTGTAGGTTGGACATTAGGAAAAACTTCCTAACTGTCGGGGTGGTTAAACACAGCAATAAATTGTCCAGGGAGGTTGTGGAATCTCCATCATGGAGATTTTAAAGGGCAGGTTGGACATACTCCTGTCAGGGATGGTCTAGATAGTGCTTAGTCCTGCCATGAGTGCAGGGGACTGGATTAGATGACCTCTCAAGGTCCCTTCTAGTCCTATGATTCGATGAGAACAGAGTCCTAAAGGGTCAGCATCCCCTTACTGGTCCCTTGGGGGGACCATGCCCCCTCACAGCATCAAGGAAGTGACCTGATGCTCATTAAACACCTACACAGTCAGGTTCCCTGACCAATCAAACTGAGAGTCTCTGAACACCCTACAAACTGGAGTCTAGCAAATAAATACAACTTCAAGTTGCTAGAAAATCTCTGAAAGAAGCTTTGATTGCAAAGACCAGGACCAATTCTCTTGTTTGCTACACAGCCTTATTTCTTCTATTTCCCCCCTCTGAAAACTGCAATGTTTTGGCAACCAAGCGAGGGGAAGGGAAGGCTGTTTGCTCTTTCCCAAATGTGAAAGAGCTGCTGCAAACACTCGCTTTGGCTCCTGTTCATCCACGATTCCCGCAGTGCCTTTCATTGTGTAAACCCTTTATTTGGTTAAGGGGCAATCACACAGACAGCACAGGCCCTGGGTAGCTGAGATGGTTTGGAGCTACATTCTTCTTTGTGACACCGGGGAGAATCTGGATTAAATCTGATTTCACGGGCATTCACATTGGCGTGATGGAGAGCAGAACTGGGCCCTAATTTGGTCTCACATGATAGTTGCAGATGAACATAGATACAAAGATAATCTACTTCCCAGGATGGGTGGCTATTTTCAGCTGCAGCAGATTTCTTTTTTTAAGTAAGAGGAGTTACAAAACCGATTGTGACTAAAAATTACATGGTATTAAAAGTATTCTTGTGAGCTGGGTTAAAACCTCATTGAAGCTGATGGGTGCGAAGGTCCTTTCATTTAATATGACAGTAATTGATATGTAAGGGGCCTCACCTATAAGAGGCAGGAGGAGACTATGGAGAAACTAGCACCGTGTGGACAGTTCCACTGAATATTGCATCTATGTGTCCGCATCACTGGGAGTGGGTGTGAAAAAGGCAAGCTGGGGTGCAGACAAGAAACTAAGGGAGACTCAGATCCAGAGCAGGGAAGTGATGCAGCAGCCTGGGGGGCTCTGGGAGAAGCCTAGAGGAAAATTTGGGGGTGGCACGCTGGCTGAAAGAAGCGATCCAGTGGCTTTAGTTCCTCCAGCCCTCACAGAAGCAGGACTTCCTACATTCCTTGTAAATAAACAAGACCGAATCATGGAAAGCACAAACTGAACACCTCCCTGCTGGCAAAAGAAGCCCCAGGAAGTGAGACTGACTCTACACTAGTGGTGCAGGCGCTGCTCTAATTTACGCCAGGGCCCAAGCAGGACCCAGCACAGCCCCACGGTGTGGAAAGCACAACATCAGCTTAAAGTCTCACCTGTTCCATCCCTGCTCCTATTGTGGGAACGGAGGGAGTGGGAATCAGGCCCAGGGATACTCCTGGTATGGTCTGGTAATTAATTCTTGCTCCAATGTCATCACCTGAGAGTTGAGAAAAAAGTACCTGAGAACCCCGACTGCCAGCGCTGCGTCTCTCGGTGATTACAGAGTCTTTGGGAGATTTGTATAGGGATGAGAATCACTCTTTAACCCAGCCCTTTAATGTATTCTGGACAAACTATTGGCACTGCATCAAAGGGAAACAAAAAGGGTGCCTGGAGGCTCGCAAAGGAACCAAGGAAACTGGGCTGTTGCTCACATGATGGAGGTTGGCCTGGGGCAGAGGGCAGCAGAGAATCTCCTGCTCTGTATAGCAAGGCAGGACACAAGTCAGATGTTAGGATGCAACTGAAGAAACAAGTGGGACTTATCTGCCTCACTGGTTCCTCTGCCCAACACCTTAGACAATCAAAGCACCAATGCCTTGGTGTTCCGGACCAGAGGCCACATCCAGGTGTGCAGAGGACATGGGTTGCAGCGGAATGACACTGCCAGGAGAACAGGAGGTTTCTGAGCTGAAGTGAGGCATAGAGCAGGGGATTGAGCCAGGCCATATTTGAATGAGTGGCACAGCAGCTGGGCCAAACCTGAAAGGCTCTGTCACCCAGGTCACACTGCACGGAGCAGAGAGCTGAGCCGAGCCAGCACCACAGGACAGAGGCTGTGGGGTACGTATGTTAATGTGTATATTCTATATTGTGGGTAAGAAATATTTAGCAAGCCAGATTTTTTTTTTTTGCACTAAAGGTATTTCCTGGCTTATGATGGGCCATCAAGGTTTACAAATGGGTCGGAAGCCCAGAAAGGCTGAGAACCACTGGCACCGAGCGTCCATCGGGATGACTCTGGGTATCTAGCGGATCCCGGACATGTGGGCCAATCTTGGAGGTGGGCTCCATTGAGCAGCTGAACCTCTGCCCTGACACAACAATTTGAGGAAGGCTCCGGGATTGGGCCTTGAGTTCAGGAAGGGATGTTGCCCTGCCAAGAACGGGCGGCAGTTCCTCCATCACCCGTAATTCCCCTGGCTGCCTCAGGTCAGTAATAACCTTGTGGTCCGCGGCTCTCCGAGACACTGGAATAAAGCCGTGCAGTGTGGTCATGGACACTTGGCATTATGGACCTCCGCTGTCTACGCGTCTTGTTGTTGTCATTCTCCAGGACTGGGAGAGGCTAGTGTTCCCCTTGTGCTAAAGTGTGTGTCAGGCACAAATAGGCTGGGGTGAGACCACCCAACTCCCATCTTCACCTGAACCCGGGGTCTGGACCCGAGTATCCTGAGGTGCAAGGCCAATGGATTAATGCCCCCACATCAGAACTATATTCAGAATATGAAAGAAGAAAAACCACCCTAGGCCCAGATGCTCTTTCCAGAAAGAGATGGGGCTGCAAACGAGTCAGATCATAGCTGGGGCATCTATTTCCCACAGGCTGTGGGGAACGGGTGCTCTGAGGTGCAATGTGCCCATCGTGTGTGTGCACACGGATACGAGTGTGTGCGTGCGTGTGACCAGCTTTGACTATGCACAGCAGTGTCCCCACTACATGATTCTTCCAAGTGTCACACCATATTCCAGCAGCACCAGTCAAACCCAGCCTCCTCTGGCAGGACTTGACCCTTGGGCGCCACCTGCCGCTCAGTGTGACGCTCAGTAACACACCCTTGACTAAGGCAAAGAGAGACTGAACAAAGCTTTTCCTACTTTTAAACCCCACCCCACTGTTTGTCTCCTTTCCCTTCCCTGCCTGGAGCTCGTGGTAGCTTTTCTGTGGTGAAAGCCCTGGGACATGGGGAGTGAGCGGGGTTGGGAGAGAACTGTAGGCCCAGAGCAGGTAAACGCTACGTTAAGTGTCACCTTGTCGAGTCTGACAGCTTGTTCCAGGCCTTGTGGGGAAGTGAGACCGTGCAGCCTGCATCAGTCTGCACAGGAAAGGAGTCTTATCACACCAGCCCCATTCCCCGAGATCCTTCGTGTTGCAATCAGCAGCACCTTCACAGCCCTGAGCTCACCTGTTAAACAACAGGGCTTCTCCCAAAGATTGCATTCCTGTTTCTGCAGCTCGCAGACATACCCTTTTCACAGGTGCCTGCCCCAAGGGGCTTACAAGGCTCCAATCCTGCATTCAGGTCCACATAAGTCCCATTGAGTTCTGCAGGGAGCCAGGGGTCCATCCACACATATCTGATTGCAGGATCGGGGCCTAGGAGGCTGACTCTATGATGTATCCTCAGTTCCCACTTCAGTGGGGATTTATTGAGGAGTCTCTGAAAGAAGAATTAGGTGCTTGGGTGGTAGCTTATGGAAGAAAGGGGCATTAACCTGGGGGGCAGGTTATTGCATTGTTCTGCATCTATACAGCACCTTTCACCGTGGGGTCCTGGTCTCTGATTAGGGCCCCTGGACACTATGGTAATACAAATAATAGATAATAATACTTGCCCATTACGGAAATCCTTGTACCTTGCTCTGAATCAACTGGTGCCAGCTACTGTCTGAGACAGGTGAACTGGAATAATTCTAATCTGCTCTGGGCCTCTGGCCATTCCGGTGTTATTGCAAATCCGGCCCTTTTGCATGCTCACTCATTCGAGTCCAGCTCTTTCCTACTGACATATTATGTCAGTAGATGAGACGCACTTGGGAGATGAAGACTGACTTTAATAAACCCGAGAGCTGTGTATTTCTTTCCCAGCAGAACACCACTTAAAGGAGCTGTGATATTTCATGGATTCTGCAGACGCTCTTAGAAGTGTAGCTCAGTATAAAATTTCATTTCCTGCCTCCATGTGTCTGAAGCTTTATTGTAATGATGTTGTAACCTCTTCACTGCACTGCCTGATGCTGCACTGGAGAGCTCGGTTCACTCAGAACGTGGACCAGCTCGGAGCACTGCTCTGATGCCAGGAGGAGCTCAATGTTTTTAAGCATTTTTAAGCACATGTCCAGTATTAGTGACTGATCAGCCTGAGGCCTCTGTCTTTGTCTGACTATGGCTTATCTGCACACCTGCCAGAGTATAGTCCCAGACACACACGCTTTGTATGAATGGGACAAATACACAGTAAATATACGCGTGCACATTAGAGATGGGCCAAAACAGGAACTGATTAGCTGTGTTTGTATATGTGTGTGTGTACGATAGCTCTGTGTGTGTGTGTGTGTGTACGATAGCTCTGTGTGTGTGTATACAGCATCTACGTATATCGCTCTCTGTGTGTATTTACGGTAGTTGCATATACAGCATTTGTGTATGCCATAGCTTGTGTGTATAACTCTGTGCATGAGTCCAGTGGTTTTGTGTAGCAGTGTGTGTGTGAACCGCAGTTCTGCGTGTATTGCTCTCTGGGTGTGTCTGCTCTGTGGTATTAGCTGTATGTGTGTGTGGGGGGGTCAGGGTGTATAGCGGTTCCGTGTGTACAGCCCTGTGTGTACAGCGTTATTGTGCATAAAACTTTGCATCCAAAGTCCATTGCCCTTGTTTCCAAGGAACTGATCTCATTGGCCGTAACTCTTGCAGGGAGAACAAGATGGCTTTGGCTCACGGCCTCTTTCTCTGGAGAAGACCCAGGCTTCTTTGTTTTAAGAGCTAATGGTGGGATGATGCCTTGTGGGGGGGGGGGGGGAGGGATTAGAGGTGAGGGAAGCAAAGGACACTTTCCAAGGGTTTTTCTCTGCAGCCTTCATCTTCCAGCACAAACAGTGAAAACTGACTAACAACTAACTAACTCACTCACTCACTAACTCAGTGAGCTACATTCTTCTCCTACATTGTCTCAGGCTCCTTCAGCAACCCCCTGTCTTCCTTCTGCTCTTGGATTCTTAGCTGGGAAGAGCCTGCAGTTGGCACATGACAGAAATCCTAATGAAAGCAGCTACCCTTTCAGAGCCGCCTGGCTGGCTGTTCTGAATGGCAGCCTCCTCCCACTCCTCCTGACTCCACCTTTTTGCCTTTAACTCCAGCATCTGAGCCCCGGCAAGCTGATGAATTGGGCTGCTAAGCAAGCAGCTTGGGCCGAGCCCAGTGAATTGAGCTTGGAATCTCCTGGTGGAGAAAGGCAAAGAGGAAAAACATTTCCCTGGCTTCTGCATTGCTAGGGATCGTCACCTGCGTCTTAAGCCTAACTCAGCTTACCTGGGGCTTGGGTGGAGGCTGGGTGCTGCACCCGGCTGATATCAGGGCTCTGGCCCAGCTGAGATCTCCCCAACAAGAGTTAAGCTGTAGGGAGATCCTCAGTGTGTTGCGTGACGAACAGACGTGATGACAGGGCCAACAGCAGTGCAAGGTGGCTAGTGGTGGGAGGGCATGGCCTAGCCTCTCCCCTCCCTGTCCCTACCCACTCACAGCCTGGCTGCTGAACTCTCCGGGTGCATGGGAATGCAGAAGGAATCCTTGCTGGTCAGCCCTCCTGGGAACCACACCCATTCGTGCAGACAGCACCCATACATGCACTAGCACACCTACACACACGCGCACACACACTTCCACCGGCCTGATGCCTGGGGAAGTGTCCCTCCTGGAAAAAAAATCAAAGGACAGAGGAAACTGAGGAAAGGAGCAGTGCAGAACAGGCCGGCCCTCTTCCTTCCCCCATCCCACACTGTATCAGCTTGTTGCCTCTGCACCCTATTGGCACAGATAAGGTGAGGAACTGCCCTGGTGCTGGGCAAGTGATAGGTTGTGACCTTGAACACCATGGCCCAGAGATGCACTGGGATCATTAAAGTCATGTAAGCTGAGCAAAGGGCACTGCCTCCCCCTTGTTCTGGGGCTGGGCACGTAGGTCCATCCCTCTCTCTTCTGTGACAATCCTGGCACAAAAACAAGCCCAGAACCTCCAGGCCTGGGCCTTTGAGTTCCACTTTAGCTGCCCAGGAAGATTTCCTCTAGCAATGGGGAAACCTTTGCTGGCTCAGTGTTTGGATTCAGGTGCTGATCCAGAGTCCCTGTGGGTACATTCACCTTGCACATTCTGCTCAATCACTAAATGTCCCAATGACAACTTTGTGCATGAAATGAGACAATCACTAGGCTTTAAAATGAATTTGCACGGAAAAGCGATAAAAGACAAAAACACCTGATCACCCGGGCAAACACTTTTCCAAACGCACTCATGCCTCTTAGAGGAGACCCCCTAGTCCTCATCCCCAAAGAAACCTGCACAACCCCTTCAAAAGATGAGCCTGGGAGCTTAAATTCCAACTTTGCTAGACACCAGAAATGATGGTAAAGACCCTGTATTTGTGGCTCAATACAACAATCTGTATCCCATTAACCCTCCTGTGCCCTATGTTTGCAGAGATGTTAACTGCCCACTTCACCTTGCATGGTCTCTTGCAACATGTGTTAACTCCTTATGCTAATAATCCAGTCCGCCTCATATTGCACTGGGGCACTCTGAGTACCTTTCCCAGCCCTGAAGAAGAGCTCTGTGCGAGCTCGAAAGCTTGCCTCTCTAACCAGCAAAAGCTGATCCAATAACCGATATTACTTCACCCTCCTTGTCTCTCTAATGTCCTGGGACCAACATGACCACCGCACCACTGCAGACAAAGACTTTGGGGTCAGTTTGTGCCTTGGCAAAAATTCAGATCGCTTCCTATTTTATGAGAACTTCGTGGTCCAAGCAGGATTCTGCTGCCCTCTGCCCCCTTGGTCCATCCTCCCACCCCTTTGCCACACCCCATCTGGGCAGAGTGAGGCAAACCCACTCCACAGCTCTGCAGACACAAGCCAAGTGCAGCTGTTCCCCACTGCTTCACCATGTGGCCTGAGAGGATTTCACTTCCCTGAGAAATGTGTTTTCCATCTCGGTTTGTCAGGAGATGAGGCGAGGGGGCAAGAGGTAGAAAGGCTGCCGTGACACAGAGCCTGAGCTGCAGTAATGTTTTTAGCATGGGGAATGGATTGAACCAACAGGGCGGGGTATACAGGGACAATTATAACAATGTACATTTTGCCGGAAACAGGAAACACTTACAAAGTCAATAGGCAATTACTTCTGTCACTGTATGAGAGGTTGAGGAGAGACCCTGGGGCTCGGCTCTCGCTCCTGCTGTGCTAAATCCGGTTGCAAATGGGGCTGTCTGGGTCAGGACACAGCCAAGGCAAAGACACGTTCTCCTCCAGCGTGCACCTGTGTCAATCAGGAGCAACATCACTGAAGTCAATGGAATGACACTGGGGTAAAAGCAGGGAAAGCTGAATCAGTCCCTGAGAAACCATCTTGTCTCTACAAACCATCTCAAGGATCCAGCTGAACCCAGAATCCGTTGCCCTTCTCTAGCCCCTGGTATCCGAGGATCTCAAAGCACTTTACAGTCATGAATGGAATAAGCCTCACAAGGCCCTGCTAGGGGGTGAGGAAGGATTATTATCCCCTGGGGAACAATATCATTAACAGGACTTTGTTCATATTCACCCTGTGCCTTGAGAAATGTCTGGTGGTACGTAGGGGCTCAGTGTCCTTAGTCTTATGCCTGGCTGGTATTATCTCCATGTTAGAGACAGGGAACTGAGGCGCAGAGAGGGGGCATGCCCCAAGCCCTCAATCTGAGCATCCCAGAGCCCTGGAGAAGTCCCAGTGCTGTGGCTGTGTGGGACTCGCACGAGGGAGACAGCGGAAGAGCCAGGAATAGAACCCAGGGGTCCTCTGGGGAAGAGGGAGAGCGGATGGGGATAGGAAAGGGAGACGCTAAGAGTCTCAGCTGAGGGAATGGAATCCTGACGTCCCATGGGGTGAGGAAGAAATTAAAGACAGAACCTTCCTCTCCTCCTACTTCCCGAATCTTCACCGGCCTTTTCGTTCAGGTTCTGAAACAGCCTGGTCCGTGTCTGCATGCCCTGTTTCAGGCTGAGGCAAGAGGGGGAAGTGCTGGGAATCCGCTTGAACTCTCGAGAATCCTGGCCCAATTCTGCAAACAAGAAGTCCCGGCAGGCAGGTAATACAAATGTTGCTTCTTTCCCCCTAACCCGCCCTGCATGCTGATCTGAACAGACCCTGAATTCCCAAATTGGAGACTCACTGATTTCAGTAGAGTTTAATCATAATTAATTAATTAATGGGGAATTCAGAGAAGGGGTGGAGGACACACACACACACAGAGAAAGGGAATATTGTGTTGGGGGTGGGTGGGCTGCCAAGCTAGAAAAACAAGAGCCGATTAGCATTTCTAATTATAACTGCTGCACCCAGCAACATCAGCCCTGTCAAGCAGTCAGAGACAGCTGATGGCATTGTGTACAGCCAGCTGTGAGTTAGATGCAGGAAGTATGGATGATCTGCCTCAAACACTTAAAGGATGAACAGAAAATAACATTAAAATAGGGGTCTGTCATCTACTGAGCGGAGCTGGGAATCCCAGGTTGGGCGATGGGTCAAACCTGCGGCCATGTGGGGCCCTCAGTTCCCACCTCACTAGGCAGAAGGGGAAATCCTGAATATGATGTTTCCTCTTTAATGCTAACAGAGTGCAGTGTGAGCTGCTTCATGCTGATTGGGCTCTTGGTGGCTCAGGGCATTATCCCTTTTTTCAATGCTCTGCCTGGAGTGCATCACAACTAGCCCCCTTCTTGGCTGATAAGGGTAATGCCATCCATGTAAGAGACTTCTGTATGACATTTGACTTGGTAACACACAACATTTTGATGCAGAAGCTAGAACAATACAAAAGCAACATGGCACACCCTAAATGGACTGAAAAATGTCTAACAGTAGGTCTCTGAATGTAATTGTAACTGGGGAATCTCCATGAAGTGAATATGTTTCTAGTGGGGTCCTGCAGGGACTGGTTCTTTCTTGGCCTTGTGCTACTTAACATTTCTATTAATGACCTGGAAGTAAACATGAAATCATCACTGATACAATTTGGAGATGACACAAAGATTGGAGGAGGGGTAAATAATTAAGAGAACTGGTCACTGATACATAGCTTGGCAAGCTAGATGGCAAGCAAAAATATGCCTTTTAATAAGACAAATGTAAATGTATACATCTAGGAACAAAGGATGTCAGCCATACTTAGGGGATGAGGGGGTCTACCCTGGGGAGCAGTGACTCTGAAAAACCTTGGGGGTCTTGGTGGATAATCCGCTGAACATGAGATTCCAGTGCAATGCTGTGGTGCAAAGGGTTAACATGATCCTTAGATGTATGAACAGGGCAATACTGAAGAGCAGTGCGGGGTGGGTGGGTTATATTTTTTATTTGACACTAGTGCGACTGCCTCTGGAATACTGTGTCCAGCGCATGAGTCCTGAAGGATGTTGAAAAATTGGAGAGGGTTCAGAGATGAGGCATGAGAACAATTAAAGGGTTGGAAAACGTGTTTTTATGATAGATTCAAGGAGCTCAATCTATTTAGCTTAACAAAGAGAAGGTTAAGGGTTTGCTTGGTCACAGTCTATAAGTACCTACACAGGGAACAGGAATTTGGTAATAAATGACTCTTCAATCTAGAAAACAGAGGTATAACAAGATCCGATGACTGGAAGAAGCTAGACAGATTCAGACATTTTTAACAGGGAAGGTAGTTAACCAATGGAATAATTTACCAAGGGCTGTGATGGATTCTCCATCTTTGGAAATTTTGAAATCAAGAGTGGATGTTTTTCTGCAAGAAACACGGTAGTTCACATGGGAATTCAAGGAAGTCCTATGTCTGTGCTATACAGGGTGTCAGACAAGATGGTCGCAGTGGTCCCTTCTGGTTTTATAATCCATGAATCTATGAGCCTGCTACATCCGCGGATAACAGGGCAGGCTCTTTTACCTGAGGCTGTAGCACGCCGTTAGAACCAGACATCCAAGGTTCAATCCCTGTTGATGATAACCCACCCAAGGGCACAGTGTTACAGGTGGTGGCTGTAAACTCCCTGGGGATCACCGTCTTGATGCTGAACTTAGAGCAGATGCCTAGCTCACTGCAGCCAGAACTCCTGAGCTCAAGCGATCCGCTAGCCTCATGGTAGAACAGGTAGGGGCAGATGGGGAGAAGGCTTCTAAATCTTGGGCTTTACAACAGCAGGCGTAGCTAAGGGGCTTGGTAGGGGGCCCTGGATTAGCTTGACCCAGCCTGGAAACCTTGACCTGAGGGCTCCAGGTAGCTGGAGTCCTTGCCGTGTTCGACCACATGCAGTAAGCACTGTGCCTGCTGCCTCCCCTCCCCAGGAATAACAGGGGAGAGAGTGGGTGGGTGGAAGAGAAAGAATCTCATTTTCAGCTCTGCATTTCGTGGTGCTGGCTCATCTCAGGCTCTTTGCAGTAGCTTAATGTGGATTTAAATCTCTTTTTAGACGCATGTCTGTGAGGGAGAGATTGAGATCCCACGTGGAAGGGAATAAGAACTGACATACCAGACTAGCTCACTGGCAAACCCAGAGATGTGAGTTTGCTTAGCAGAATATCCTTGCTTTGGGGATTTCTGTCCATGGGCCTCTGAGTCCGAGGACTCTCTACTGAAGCTGCCAGTTGGCCCTGATGGGTTCTGTGACGGGGACACCTGTCCTGTTAGGAAATTAATTTAGAGAAACACCTTGCTAAGCAGAACTTCCACAGTCAGAAACCTCTAGCATTTGAGCGGAGGCAGAAACACTGGATTTCAGAATAACAACATCTAACCCTTATACAGAGCCTTCATCTGTATAGCTCAGTGCACTGGCAAAGAAAGGAAGCGTCCTCGGCCCCTGTTTTATAGACAGGCTCAGACAGAGGAAGTGGATTATCCACAGTCACCCAGTGTGGGGTCAGGAATAGAACCCAAACCCTCCTAAATCTTACACCTGTGCCCTATCCACTAGACCACACTGCCTCAGATACTGGATCATGGTTTAATCTGGATGCCTCTTAAGAGTGGGCAAGTGCTCAGTGACACATCAGAATGACTGGGCTGTCACCAGCGGGAACTGTTCACTCTCACGCAAAGCCAACATCCAACTTCCTGCCTTCTCGGCTGGTCTGATGAGCCGTGAAGACTGGGGCAGCTCAGGGGGATTTTTCAGAGAGACAGTCAGCAGAGCTGGCTTACAGCAGGGAGCTGGGAAAGCAAAACCTCCTCCTTTCAAATCAAGCAGCAAGATCTGATCTGTGAGTAGTTGTTGTCCCTCCCTGAGCCCTGTGGGCTGGGCCACATTCCTTTGACAAGATCAAATTGGTAGCAAGGGCTAAATGTGATGAGGGCAAGTCTCTGCACAAGGAATCAGCCAATTACCAATCCCAGGGGATCCAACCTGCTCTAATATTGCATAGCAATGATCTAACGATTCCTCTTCAGGATCCTGCCTCGCCTCTGTCATTTGCAGAACAGCTCCCAAGAGATGGCAGCTGGGCGCTCTCGGGAGTGAACACATATGTTCTGCAATGTGACCGAGTCGCTTTAAATGCAGTGTGCAAGAGGGGCACATGCCTCCTGGGGAGCTCATCTCCTTATTCGGGTGTGTGAGAGTCTACACGCGTGTGGCTGTGAGTTAGTGTGTGAGAGTGGCTGTGTCTCTGTGCGGTAGTGTGTGTCTGGGTGTTCCTGACAGTGTGCGTGTCCTTTGGAAGGCCCCATCCCCTGCTCCACTCCCATGGCCTGGCTGGTCTGTGAGTTAATCCCTCCGGCAGAGAAAGCTGTTCCTTTCCCCTCGCCCAGGGCCTGATCCTGTAGTGGATTGAGTTCCCTAAACTCATCTCTGCATGTGCAGAAGGCAATCAGCACCTTGCAGGACTGGGTCCCTAATCTTTCTCATAACAGATTGCAGGCCTGATCCTGAGAGGTGCTGAGCACCTGCCCCGACCCCCTGAAGGCAAGTTCCTGTAGGATAGGACCTGAGGAAGCAGGGAGGCTGCTGTGCTGCTCTCCATTTTTGCACAAACTGTTTCCATGGGGATGATAGGAGAGGCTGGGGTCTGGATTCTGCTTTTATTTCCACCAGGCTCACCCCTGGGATGCTAATTTACACCAGTGCAACTCAAAGCAGACTCTGACTGCTTGTGTTTCCTGTAGAGCTAGCAGCATAATCAGTCCCACTAGGGTGAATTCAAACAATCCCATTGAATTCTACTCGACGCTCTGTCTCTGATTCCTTTCCCTTTGCTGTGTCTGGAAGGGAGAGCTGCCATCCTTCCACCCTGGAGGTTTCCCTCCGGAAAACCTGGCGTCAGCAGCACCCTAGAGCTACCCATCTGCTTTTCACATCCACTCTGTGCAGATAAAATCCCTGAGGCTGTAATCTGGAATGATGCTGGGTGGTGAGCGAGTGCAGGTCTCCGACGATGTGCCTGTTCCCTACACCAAGCAGCTACCGGCGAAGGCACCATCGGTCTTGGGGTAGGACGATGTAGTCACCCTGATAGGTAGGCTGTCATGGCAGCAGTGTGCCGAGGGCAGGGCCCCCACACAAAGGCTGCTGGCAGACACGATCCAGATGCTTGGAGAGATTTTACTCAGAATTACAGGCAAAGAGGAGAGGGAAGGAGGCCTTGTTCTGAAGGGGCTGGAGTCACTCTGGGGAGTCTGTGTGACCTTGGGCACGTCACCTAATCACTCAGTGCCTCCGTTTCCCTTCTGGGAATAATAATACTCCCTTTCTCCCAGCTTTAAGCTCTTCAGGGACAGGGACTGGCTCTTACTCTGTGTCTGCACAGGGCCGAGCACGATGGAACCTAATGTCCATGAGGGCCTCTAGGTGCTACTGTAATACAAACTGTCGGAGTTACTGGCATTTGGGCAGGGCTTGGTATCCCCTGAGGACAATCATCACTATCCGCATTTGGGGGCTGCTAATAATGAGGCAGCACTGGGGAAAATCAAGCACGTGCCCCATTGTCTGTTCATCCGTCCATCCCAGGAGCCAGAGGCACAAAAGGACAAAGAGGGTGTTGCTGCCGGTCCTCTCACTCCATGCAGGATCGCTCCTCACACATTATCAATTCTACTCCTAAATTACCCAAGGGACAGAGCCATCACTTCCCTTCAGAAACTCCACCACAGTCTAGGGTCTTAGGCTGCAAGGCCATGTCCACCCAGCCTGACCTGCCTAACGCAGGCCATGAATTGCACCCAGCCTAATAAAGCTTGCAGACAGGAATTGCTTCCTGATGTTCAGGATTTGTTCATTCCTCTCCGCTCCCCCTCCTTACTAGGAAAGATGCCAGGCCCATATCCTGGGGTGTAGCAAGCTAGTACACCTTCCTCTGAAACATCTGGTCCTGGACATTGTCTGAGACAGGAGATCAACGCCAAAGAGATATTGGTCTGATGTGTTATCACAATTGTGTCTACCACATCTGTTTGGAAGGGAAATCGTCTGGTCCACTGGTAAACGTTTTGCCAAATGATGGAGGGGTTGGAAGTGTCATTCATAAATAAGGGCTATTTATTATTCGGGGATACTTATTACACTATTCTAAGGATTATATATTATACTATTTGCATGTATGTCTCAGGAAGAGACAGAAAGCTGAGTGCTGCCACTTGAGAACTTCTGGAGATGTAATTGGAATTCATGAGGTCTCAACAGCACTTCAGAACAAAAGAACATACTCCTATCCTACTCTCATTATACACAGAAATGTTCCCATGGCTCTACATTTCTTGAGAGGACACTTTGGGTGTTTTTAGAAGCGAATGTATCGATTCAATGCAAGGACACACAGCCAGTAAGAGTGAAACGGTTGCCAAAGACGCACCATGGCTGAGAAGAGATCACAGGACTGTGGCTCTCTAGGAAGCCGGTTTATTGGAGTCAAGTATCAGAGGGGTAGCCGTGTTAGTCTGGATCTGTAAAAGCAGCAGAGAATCCTGTGGCACCTTATAGACTAACAGACGTTTTGGAGCGTGAGCTTTCGTGGGTGAATACCCACTTCGTCAGACGCAGGTAGTGGAAATTTCCAGGGGCAGGTATATATATGCTAGCAAGCAAGCTAGAGATAACGAGGTTAGTTCAATCAGGGAGGATGAGGCCCTGTTCTAGCAGTAGAGGTGTGAAAACCAAGGGAGGAGAAACTGGTTCTGTAATTGGCAAGCCATTCACAGTCTTTGTTTAGTCCAGAGCTGATGGTGTCAAATTTGCAAATGAACTGAAGCTCAGCAGTTTCTCTTTGAAGTCTGGTCCTGAAGTTTTTTTGCTGCAGGATGGCCACCTTAAGGTCTGCTATAGTGTGGCCAGGGAGGTTGAAGTGCTCTCCTACAGGTTTTTGTATATTGCCATTCCTGATATCTGATTTGTGTCCATTTATCCTTTTCCGTAGTGACTGTCCAGTTTGGCCGATGTACATAGCAGAGGGGCATTGCTGGCATATGATGGCGTATATTACATTGGTGGACGTGCAGGTGAATGAACCAGTGATGGTATGGCTGATCTGGTTAGGTCCTGTGATGGTGTCGCTGGTGTAGATATGTGGGCAGAGTTGGCATCGAGGTTTGTTGCATGGATTGGTTCCTGAGCTAGAGTTACTATGGTACGGTGTGCAGTTGCTGGTGAGAATACGTTTCAGGTTGGCAGGTTGTCTGTGGGCAAGGATTGGCCTGCCACCCAAGACCTGTGAAAGTGTGGGATCATTGTCCAGGATGGGTTGTAGATCCCTGATGATGCGTTGGAGGGGTTTTAGCTGGGGGCTGTATGTGATGGCCAGTGGAGTCCTGTTGGTTTCTTTCTTGGGTTTGTCTTGCAGTAGGAGGCTTCTGGGTACACGTCTGGCTCTGTTGATCTGTTTCCTAATTTCCTCGTGCGGGTATTGTAGTTTTGAGAATGCTTGGTGGAGATTTTGTAGGTGTTGGTCTCTGTCTGAGGGGTTAGAGCAGATGCGGTTGTACCTCAGTGCTTGGCTGTAGACAATGGATCGTGTGATGTGCCCGGGATGGAAGCTGGAGGCATGAAGGTAGGCGTAGCGGTCGGTAGGTTTTCGATATAGGGTGGTGTTAATGTGACCATCACTTATTTGCACCGTGGTGTCTAGAAAGTGGACCTCCCGTGTAGATTGGTCCAGGCTGAGGTTGATGGTGGGGTGGAAGTTGTTGAAATCGTGGTGGAATTTTTCTAGAGTCTCCTTCCCATGGGTCCAGATGATGAAGATGTCATCAATGTAGCGTAGGTAGAGAAGGGGCGTGAGTGGACGAGAGCTGAGGAAGCATTGTTCCAGGTCAGCCATAAAAATATTGGCGTATTGTGGGGCCATGCGGGTGCCCATAGCAGTGCCACTGATCTGGAGGTATATATTGTCATCAAACTTGAAATAGTTGTGTGTGAGTATAAAGGCACAGAGCTCAGCAGCCAGTTGTGCTGTGGCATCATCAGGGATACTGTTCCTAACAGCTTGTATTCCATCTGTGTGTGGGATGTTTGTGTAGAGAGCCTCTACATCCATGGTGGCTAGGATGGTGTTTTCTGGGAGGTGACCAATGCGTTGTAGTTTCCTCAGGAAATCAGTGGTGTCACGGAGATAGCTGGGAGTGCTGGTGGCATAGGGTCTGAGTAGAGAGTCCACATATCCAGACAGTCCCTCAGTGAGAGTGCCAATGCCCGAGATGATGGGGCGTCCAGGATTTCCGGGTTTGTGGATTTATTGTGGGTTTATTGGAGATTATCAGGGCTTTTGTGATCTAAATTACTGGAGAGAAGCTGAAACAAGTTAATCAAAGGGTCCATATGGCCAGTGTGGTGTGAGCCATATAGGCCACTGAGAAAAGTTTCTCCATTGGAAACAAGGGATAAAAATCCTGGCTCCATTTGAAGTACATGGCACAATTCCCATGATACCTCAACAGAGCCTGGATGGCACCTAAGGCCCTTAATTAATGAGTTATTTTTTACCCTGATTTCCTGCCACCCCACCCCATCATACCTCTTCTCTCCTTCCTTTGCCTGGCCTCTCTGGGTCTGGCAGTCTAACAGAGCTGAGGTGTTTTAATGAGCTCTTTGTACAGTTGGCCAAAAACTTTCCATTGAAACTCTTGGATGGGAAATGGCTTTTTTGACATTTCATGAAAAATGTCCACTTTTTTTGAAAAATTTGGGTATCTTGTAAACAAAAAATGCCAAAGCCTGAAAAAAATGATGAATATTTTTAACAAAAACAACAGTTATTTTTGTTCAAAATTTCCATGGGAAATTATATAATTTCCCAGCCAGCCACTGATCCTTTGTTGGATTTCAGCTCTTTCTGGAACAAAAGGATGATCTAAAAAATCCCCACACACCTGATGGGAAGGCAGAGAGTCAGAGCAATGCAGTTTGGGCACCAAGGACTTTTGTGGAGGTTGATCTGAATGCAAGAGGCCATAAGGCCTGATTCTGATCTCACTCCAGTTTTATACTGGTGTTACTCCAATTGCTTCAGTGGAGTTACTCCAGATTTACCTTGGAATAAGGATCTGATCTTACTCCCATTAATTTCAGTGGTGCAGGATCAGACCCTTAGAACAGAATCGGCACTCCTGATTTACCCCAGTGTTCAGTGTCAGATACTCTATGCGCACAGTATGTAAATACATGTAGCTAGATATCAGAATCAGAGAGAGATGCAGAGAGATTCGTCTACCCATGCTCAGTGGGTAGATGATATAATCACACCTGTAGAATTTTTATTACTCTCATTATTGGATTAATTAATCATTCAGTGATAACTGAGCTTTAAGCATCTCAACAATCAATACTAATCACTTAATTACTTGGCAGGATGCTGTTGTGGAAGGTCTGCTAACGCCTAGCTAGATAGTCTGGAC
Source organism: Chelonoidis abingdonii (assembly GCF_003597395.2). Taxonomy (NCBI): domain Eukaryota; kingdom Metazoa; phylum Chordata; order Testudines; family Testudinidae; genus Chelonoidis; species Chelonoidis abingdonii. The sequence goes on along the minus strand of NC_133792.1, from coordinate 19,584,120 downwards.
AGTTCATCCCTGAATATTACACAACCTCTATGGGAATCTGTGGCATTTCAAACCCCTCTGAGCCCTTCTCACAAATGTGTCATTTCTCATCTTGCTCCTTATTCCACCAGGCCTCCACACATGGTACGATTGTGCCTGTCTGAATGGAGCTCTGCCCCAGCTCTTGGGGCTTTTAAAATGCATAAATCTCAAGCAGAAGAATGACAATTAATAGCCAGCACAGGGTGTAGGAGCGAAAGATCAAGAGCCGTACATCTGCCAGGGCTACGTCAGCGAAAGCAGGATGCTGCTGGAGTCAAAGGCAGAGCTATATACTAATGCTGGTGCTTTTATTAGGTAGCATGGGCTCCACATACACAGAGGGGCCAGAGTGGTGGGTTTTTTGCAAGTAGGTCAGTTAGGTCACCTGTCAATAAAATACAAAACAAGGATCGCTGCATAGTCTTATCAGAAGGACTCTGGCTGGCTGTAGAGAGCCGGGATGGAGGTGGGACAGGCGGGGGAGAAGGTGTGGGGAACAGGAATATTATCCTTGCCATTTGTGATACAAAAGCCTCAAGAGAACATATATATCTATATCTATACACACACACACACATATACAATGGCCTGGAGACTGCTTCATGGATCCCCAAGCCAATGAGGATCAGGCAAATGTGAAAATAATGATCCTAAGATTCAAAGCAAAATAATGAATTATTGCTTAGGAACACGGCTGGTTCCTGACTTTATGACCCTAGTCTATGATGAGGAAGAGGGGATGATGAGGGGGTGTGGGAGAACCATGCCATGTTCTGTTATGAAATGAAATGCTAGATGGATGAGAGGACAGAGTGTGTGTGTGCGTGCGTGCATGCGTACACTTGTGAGTGAGCAAACACACCACGGATCCCTCTTATTCCAAACAGATGTTTCCCTACAACTAAAATGGTAATCGGCACATTGCAATGTGCTGGGCTCATTTGGGATTTTCACTCTATTTCACTTGGGGGATCTTGTCTGTACACCAAACCTGGATCTATATAACTTTCCTTATACCAGTAGCAACTGCTGTGTGTGCATGCACACATGTCCTCCTGGGGGAATTCTCTGGACTTCCACTGACACAAATTAATCTGACTTGCAACCAAAGCAACCCTCTACTAATGGGAGTTAAACTGGTTTAGTAGCAGCTGCAATGCATCCCATTTCCAATTTAACTAAACTTGTGCAAGTAGGTGTCCAACTGCTGTCCAACACTGCCCTGCGGAATTGACCTGTCTGGTCACTTTTCTTTACTCTGCTGCTCCAGGAGCATCTGGTCCAGATCAGATGTCAATCAACTGTTTTAATTGCTCTGGCAAATGCCTGGATCCCATTAAGCTAGGCATACGCCCAGCTGTGTTCCAGGTTTCTGAGGGCCTCCTGAAGTAAAACACTTGAGTCTAGGCAGTGAGGGTAGTGAACTACAGAGCTTGGCATCCACTCTACACTGACTAAACTCTTAAAAGTCCTGTCTTCCATGAACTTGCAGTAAAACCTGGGATGGATTCTCTAATGGTGGTTCCAAAGTCCTGAAGAGGAATCATGATGGGATGTTGCCAGGGCATTACAGGCTTGACTGAAAACCCTGCATCTAAACCTCCTTGAAATATGGGATTGTCTGAACTCTGAATCCAGGAGCTAATTCCCTTTTTCCAGTTGCCTCCCTATCTTTATAATGCTTTGAACTGAAAATCCAGAACTGAACTCCCATGAACATTGAAGTGTTCAGAATCTTGATCCAGCCTTGGACTTATGGACTATAGCAGCATTTGTGGTGATACAGGCAAAGGGACTGATCCTGCAAGGTGTTGAGTACCTCCTGAGTGAGGCTGAGTGCTCTCACCTCTCACGGTAGTCAGTAGGTGAATCATAGATTTTAAGACTAGAAGGGCTCATTACGATCATCTAGTCTGACCTCTTCTAGCTCAGTACCTCCAGGGTCAGGTCCTAAAATAGGGGCAGGAAAGTCTTATGCTTAAGGATATAATAATCTGATTGGGAGATGTGCTTTTTGGGGTGGGGGAGCAGTGCCGGTGCAACCACTAGGCGAACTAGGCAGTCGCCTAGGGTGCCAAGTGGTTGGGGGTGCCAAAAAGCGTTGCCCTGGCTCAGCAGGGAGGAGTCGTCTTCCGGAGGTACCGGAAAGCCAGAGCATCAGCTTGCGGGGGCAGCGAGCCCCAGCCATGGAGGAGCTGGCATGGTGCAGGGGGGCACACAGGAGACAGGGGGTGCACAGGGTCCAAGGCCCGCATGCATCCACTGCAGCCTGCAGGAGCCCTCGGGAGGGGTGCCGGGCCGCAGCTAGGGGCAAGAGGGATGGGGGGGGGGGGGGGGGCACGGCTGCTTCTCTCTTGCGGCGCTGCCGCCTTTGCAGGGCTGCTGCAAGTGAGTGGACTTGGGGTGGGGGCCGACGGGGTGGGGTAGGCTCGCGGGGGGGTTGTGCACCCTCCAGGGGAGTTCAGGGGGCAGGGAGCGGGGAACCTGGTCTGGGGAGCAGCCCCTGGGCATGGCTGGCCCCTGGGATCTATAAAGGCTTATTGGGATTTGTCCCTCAATGAAAAGATGTGCACGGGGGGCACAAGGTGGAAGTTTTGCCTAGAGCGCAAAATATCTTTGCACTGGTCCTGTGGGGGAGAATGGGGGAGTGCTGGTTTCCTCTGAAACATGAGATGCTGGAGGCAGATCACTGAGTGCAATGAGTGCACAAACTGATCCGGTAGGAGGTCCTGTTTTCCCACACTGCAAGTGACACTGGCAACGTGCTTTTCAAATGTGCTTCTACTCACTGGGTTGACTTTAGATAAACAATTCTCCTGGCCCAGTGGAATATATTTACACCCCACTGTGGTGGTCTATGCCATGGGTCTCCCGGCTGATCTCTTTGTGTTAAGAGGAACACTTGCTGCCTGGGACATTTGACACTTTTCCTACTTGTACCAGGGGTTTTGGTAAATGTCTCTCACAACCGTCTTCTTGCTCTCTATGTTTTCCATGAAAATGGTGCTTAAAAGAAAGTTCAAGGGACTTATCTGTTTTCCTGGGCCAATTAAAACTAAAAATAAGATGGACAACTTCATCAGATCATAGAATACTGAGTAAATGAGACCTCCAGAGGCCGTAGCTGGCTGTTAATCCAGTCTTGTTATGAAAGGGATGCTGTTAACTAGTAGTTTCAAACTCCCAGGGCAGAGGTAATAAAATCTTTCTAGGGGATTTAAGATGATTAGAATATTTTTTTTATATTAAAAGCAAAATTAAATAAACAGGATGTTTTATTTATTTGTTAATTTAAGCACATCCCTAGAGGGTTATGAACTTAAACAATAGCAGCTTTGTGCTAATATATAAGAACCAGAAAGGAAAACTGAATAGAAACCAACGGGAAACTAAAGTGAAAGTGAGCACATTCTGGTTTCAAAGTCCCCTCTGAGTGAAGTGCAAAAGTAAACAACTAGCTTACATGCTGAAAAGGAAAGTACATTCAAAGCAAAGCAAACCAACGCCAAAAATATCTGTGCGGGTTTAATAATCTAAAGTGCTCTTAGTAACACAGGCAAGCAATTATTTTAAAAATATGAGTTTTAACTTTTATGTGTGACCTTATCCATGTCATTTCCCCCTCTGTGCTGCTGTTTTTCTTCCTTGTTTATTTCTATTGCAAACTCCTTGGTGCAGGAACTGTCTTTTTCTATCAGTTCGTACCATGCCTAGCACAATGGGGCCTCTATGTAATACAAACAACAATAATTAATATTCTTATCAGTTACTGTTAAATTAATAAGATGAAAGAAAGAAACTTGGAATTTGTTTTCTCACTACAGGGAAGGAATTTTCTCCTAGGTTAGACTGGCAGAGACGCTGGATTTTTTTTTTTTGTTTTGCTTCTGCCACTTGTGACACAGGTCCCTGGCTGATTTGAACTAGTGTCAGTGGTGGATCTTCTGCAACTTGAAGACTTTAGATCAAGATTTCGGGACTTCAGTAACTCAGCCAGCAGCTATGGGCCTATTACAGGAGGGGGTGGGTGAGGTGCTGTGGCCTGGTATACAGGTCAGACTGGATAATCAGGATGGTCTCTTCTGGCTATGAGAGTAGCTCTGTGGAGTTTCTATGATAAGCCTCATCTACTGGAACATAAACCAAAAAGAAAATGTGTAGCACTGAGAACGCTCTCACAGGTTAGTTACTGTAAACAGGTCAGGGCGCTTTTGTGAGCATGTGTAAATTATTGGTCAGAAAAACCAGTGTCTTTACTGAAATGCTTTTGTCCGCTAAATACATTATTTGCAATTGAACATCTTGCAAGAAAAGCCCATTAGGGACACATTTTCTGGGCATACTCTCTGAAGTTGAATGAGACTTCAGATGAGGTATTCCAACATTATAATGATAAAGGCCATATAGGTACCTACAATAGATAGATGGGGTGGATGGGGATAGATAGATAGATAGATAGAGGGGGTGGATGGGGGTGGATAGATCGATAGATAGGGTGGATGGGGATAGATAGATAGATGGGGTGGATGGGGATGGATAGATCGATAGATAGATAGATAGATGGGGATAGATAGAGGGGGTGGATGGGGATGGATAGATCGATAGATACATAGATGAGGTGGATGGGGATAGATGGATGGATGGGGATAGATAGATAGATAGATAGATAGGGTGGATGAAGATAGATAGATGGGGTGGATGGGGATAGATATAGCCCTAGGTTTATTAGAAGGGACAGATATGCAACAAGATTTTTGTCACGCCCACCACAAACTTGCAATGGGACCTGCTCACGTGGGCTCTGCATGGGCCAGGCTAGCAGACGCAGTTGCAAGATGAAAGCCCCAGGGAGGTGATTTCATGGGCTAAAGCCCTTGCGTTTTATCTGGCAGTAAAGCGCCAGGCCCACTTTGGGGGCACTCTGCAAATAAATGGCCCCCTGCACTGAAAAGAGAGGGGGGAAACTCATTCAGCAACCAGGGCCTCTATCTAGGGGCCAGAGCAGCCATGTTCCCTGAGGACCTTTAATGGAGTCTGGAGATAGGGTTGGCTTTAGGCCTATTCCACCAATTCCCCCGAATCGGTCCCCGCACCTAAGAGGGTCCCGCGCGCAGTGAGAATCCCTTCCCTGGCTAAAGGCACATTTTTAATTTTTACTCATCTGGAGGCGCTCCGGGTCTTCAGCGGCCCTTTGGCAGCGGGTCCTTCGCTCGCTCCAGGTCTTCAGCGGCACTTTGGCGGTGGGTCCTTCAGTGCCGCTGAAGACCTGGAGCAAGTGGACGACCCGCCACCGAAGTGCCACCAAAGACGTGGAGCACCGCCCGGTGAGTACAAGCCTCATATGTTTTTTTATGTGTTTTTTTTTTAAGTCATCCCTGCCGAGGCCCCATCAAAACTGTTCGAATCGGGCTCCGCACCTCCTAAAGCAGGCCCTGTCTGGAGACCCTCAAGAGGGCTGCTGGATTGAAAAGACACTGGGGACCTGTCTCTCTATTCCCCTGCCTGGGGCACACAGCGGCCCCCCCCAGCTCTCACCAGGCTTCAGCTCCCCCCACGGGCTCCCCGGCAAACAGCCCAGCTTGTCACTGACTCAAGCACCAGCCGGCGGGGGGTGATGGGGACT